>NC_091100.1:9094558-9396176 GCF_024713975.1 Paralichthys olivaceus
GGCCCCTCTCGTCCTGCTCCAAAAAACAGAGGACAAATTGCTGCCAATTGCTATTCAGGTGAGATAAGTGCTCTAACATGGCGGCTATCACTCAAAGGATAGGGAACCATCTACTTTGCTAAAAAGTTCTTTAAGCAAGACAATGGAAATTTCTTCTGCAGCAGCTAGTATGAATGGTTTCTGTCAGTGTTGGATTAATTGGATTCAATTAACCATGCCCCACTATCTTGTCCTGTAGCTAAAGCAAACCCCCGCAGAGGACAATCCAATCTTTTATCCCACTGACTCTGAGTATGACTGGTTGATGGCCAAGATCTTTGTGAGAAGTGCAGATTTCCAAGAACATGAACTCAACGTTCACCTGCTGCGCACTCACCTGCTGGCTGAAGTTTTCGCAGTGTCACTTCTGCGCAATGTGCCCATGATGCATCCACTGTACAAGGTAACAGGATCTATCCACCAAAGTTGATGAACCATTGTGTTTTAGTGTTTTATTCAAAGTGCCAGTATTTCACAATGCTAAATGGCAAGGAAGCATTGAGATTTCTGCTTTTACAAATGATGTTAGTAACAGAGTGCCCTCTTTCTCCCAGCTCCTTGTACCTCACACTCGCTACACTCTGCAAATCAACATCTTGGCTCGACTTGCTCTAATTTCTGAGAATGGAGTATTCACAAAGGTACAAAAGACCACCACGCTCTGAAGACCTACAATTACATATCATGTCTTTTCACTATATTTCCTTCATATATGACTGTTCTCTAGTTTGCAGCTTCTGGGGGAGAGGCCATGTTTGAAATCCTGAAGAGATCACTGTCCTCAATAACCTACAAGTCCCTCTGTATACCAGAAGACATTGATGACCGTGGGGTTAAGGACATACCAAACTACTACTACAAGGATGATGGACTCAAACTTTGGGATATCATCTTCAAGTATAACAGACATTTTTCATTTTGCATTATCTATATATATATATGTGTGTGTGTGTGTGTGTACAAACAGTTACACCTTGTTAGTTATAATGCGTTCAGGCCATAGTTTGCACTGTGTCTGAGATAAGGTTTCGGTTTAAAGCTGAGATCAGAGATTTCATTTTTACAAGCAGGGAAAAACTGTTTGTAATTACTGGTGTAGTTATTTGCTGGATCACATGTTTTCCTCAACTGAAGTGATGGTAATGAGGACAGATTAGCTGGCCAGCACAAAGGCAACCCATCTGTGTCAATGAGATGGCCCGCTAACAGGGAGCACCAATGCTCATAGGAATGTAACCTGCAAATACAAATATAGGATTTGAGTGTAAATTTTATACGATTTTATTCGAAGTGAAGTAACTCTCTGCTCAGACATTATCTAAACTACAGCTGTATTAGCCAGTATACTGTAAATATGAGTCAACAAATTGATGTAGTACCACTATTAATCAATTTTCTCATCTAAATGTCAGCAAGAAAGTTAATAAGTATATTTTTTTACCTGGTTACTGCTTTAAACATCATGCTAACTTCCAATGAATACAAGTTTTTGCCAACATTATCTGATAAAGGGATGGCCATCAAATTATCTCAACAAAGAGCCTCTTACTACTATAGTGTGTATAAGATTTGTAATTCCAGGAGGAATGTGTTTTAAAGTACTTTTCCACATTTGTCCAAGATTTGTGAAGAAAGTACTCAGCTACTACTACAAGACTGACCAGATGGTTGTGAAGGACCGTGAGCTGCAGGCCTGGATTCGAGACATTTTTGAATACGGATTCCTTTCTCAAGAACAAACAGGTGCCAAATACCAAAAAATACCATGTTATTATTATAAATTAATCATAGATCAAACATTTATGAAGTCATTTTAAAATTAGACAGGTTCATCTTTTAGTTATGGAATGTATGCTCTGTTCTCAGGAATTCCACAGAAATTTTCCACTGTGACTGAGCTGATCAAGTTTGTCACCATGGTGATCTTCACCTGCTCATGCCAGCACTCAGCTGTGAACAGTGGACAGGTGAATCCTTTCAATAAACCGGGATGATCAGTTATAATGGTGCTGTTTTGTTGAGGCGGATGGATATGGATGACTTAATTCTGGTCAAATAGGTGATATCTGACCTTTAAAATTACCTTTAACATATAAAAATGTATTATAGTATCTATATCATTACATTTTATAATAAGCACAAGTAATGTAAAGTATTGAGCAAATATAAAAAATAGGAACCATTTAGATATTTATATGAAAACTTAGAGGGTCACCAATGTAATTGTAATTCATCCTGAAACATTTATGTCTCATTCAAATTCATTGGCAATCCAGCAGAGCATTGTTGAGAGAGTTCTCTCTAAGCACCGGACCTCATGGTGCTGCTAGAGGAAAGGTCAAGGGATCACTAAAGCGATTAGTGGTTATCCTCTCGGGACCATGAATGTCACAACAAAGTTTAACAGCAATCCATCTAATAGTAGTTGAAATATTTATGTCTAGAACTAAGTAGTGGAATGACTAATCAAGAGGCTGACATCTACACAGCCAAACCATAAGCATTCCTGAAAACTGATGGTCTCAGTTCTACTGCTTCAAAACGTTATTAACCTGTTGTCATTTCTTTATTGCAGTATGACTATGGTGCCTGGATGCCCAACACTCCCATCACCCTGCAGCGTCCTCCGCCCAAAAAAGGGGCAAGCGAAGACATTATGATGCAGACTTTGCCTGACATCAGCACCACAGTTAAGGGATTGTCCACCTTGTGGCTGCTCAGCAAGGAGTCTTCTGACTTTGTAAGTATGCAAGACATCATTCCATTATTACATAAATCATAAAATCATACCATATATATATATATATATATTTTTTTTAATTCTCTTATCAGGTCCCGGTTGGCCAGTATCCGGAGCAATATTTCACTGAGGATTTTCCCTGCAGACAAATAAAGAGCTTTCAGCACAATCTCCACATGTTGAGTGATGAAATCAACTACAGAAACGCTGATCTGGATGTCCCGTACACGTACTTGGACCCAGCCCGCTTTGAAAATAGTGTTGCCATTTGAATCCTAATAGGAGCGACCTCCTCAGCTGTTGGCTAAATCCAGCATCACATTAAAGGGATAGTTCACCCAAAAATGATAATTCACTCATTATCTACTCACCCCTATGCCAATGGGGGGGTAATTGAATTGTTTGAGTCCACAAAACAATGCTGGAGTTTCAGGGGAAATTTGTGTATAGCAGCTGAATCCAATACAACTGAAGATATTAGGGACTTACCTTCAGTCGTAAAAAAAAAACACATAACATGTCTCCGTACTACTCGTGTGGTGTCATCCAAGTGTCCACAAGCCAACATTCATTCATATTTCGAACCAAGGTCATTTACACTGCGTTTTAAGCCTAAAAGTAAAACTATCCCTTTAATAAAAGGTGAATAACTTCTGTGTTTTCACTTCTCACTTCATTTTTTTTTTCATTCTGACTATATGCTGTCCTGTGACTTCTATATAACTCATCAATCAAACTACAAACTCTGGTGAAAAATTTATGTTTTAAATCTTTTTCCTCATCGTAAATCTTCACAAGTAGCAGTGACAGGGTTATACAGCAGTTTATCAAAGAAATAAACAAAAAATTACAAATGTAAAATCCAAGATGTGAAGCTGTTTATTGGAACATAAAAATGCGTAAATCTGATAATAATCTGGATCATGTATTACAGCATCTGTGTTGTGGTTTGCATGTTAGCCAGTAATCTAAAGAGCTGCAGTGCTGGATTAATCAAATCACTTTTATGAGTGGAAATGGGAAATAATTAAATTTGCTCTACTGTTGTTTTATTTTCTAAAAACATTCTTTCAAACTTTTTGTCAATGGGTTTTAGGGATGAAAACAATTGTGATGGTTTATATGAATATACAATTCAAGTGGCATATCTATTATTTATTAATCACAAAAAGGCTTCAATAAAGACAATACAAAACAACATCTCGATGCATTGTCTCTCTTCATTGTTCTTATCTTCACAGGTTGATCCTTTGGTTGTAATGTGTAGTTTTACATTGTGAATGTCTAAACTCAAATTTCTGAGCAACCGTCAGTAAACTCTACTCAGAGTAACTGGGTGAATCTAAATGATGATGAGAGATCAAGATTTATTTGATTGTTGTTGTTATTGTTTGTCACACCAACTGCAGGATGGGGACTCAATTGCAGACGCCACACGGCAAGGCAATCGTCATCAACATCACTCTATTGTCAGAATTCTGAAGCTGTTCAATTAATCAACCAATAACACTATAAGATTGGATAGGTAGGTGTTTCGGTGAATTAGTTAAAGCCCCGACTAGGAGTTTTTAACTCATTATGAAACAGTATTATTTAAATATTGCTGCCTCTTCATGACCTACAACAGAAAATGAGAATTTCTTTAAACTATTGTCAACGTCTGTGGTCAGGACAGATAACCCACGAGGTCAGAGCAACGATTTATGACAGTCGAAAGCCCGTGGCTAGTCTAGAGACTAGGTCAGAGGCTAGGCCAGAGGCTAGGCTAAAGGCTAACCTGTACAGACCAGTACTGCGGATTCTGTTCCTCACCAACCATTGCAAACAAGATGGATGAGATCAGAATGAGATCTCATTGGATACATTACCTCATCGCTATGCATCCTGCAAACAGCGGTGTGCTTTGATATTCCAGCAAACTTTAAGCCCCTATACATTGAGTGACTTGGTATTGTCTCAGGCGGGCTGTTCCATTTGCCCACAATAAGAGGAGGGGTGAAGTATGGATTTCCTGTACCTGTATTAATGTATTTAATACTCAACAATGGTTATGTTAAATCAGCTCCAATATTGTTAGAAGACTGTCTTTACTAAAAAAACTGTGGACTCAAACACTTCACCCATGCCTCCATCAGCATAGTGATGATAAGATAATGAGGGAATTTTTATTTTTCAGTGAACTATCCCTTTAAGCTTTGCTTTAGAGAAACACTGCTATGTTTGCAGGGAGCAAATTCAACAATTTTACAGCAAGGTTTTTTTTTTTTAATGAAAATACATGAATAGATCAGATTTCAAATTTTCAAATGTCCAAACTGGTTGATCCAACTATTTTATATGTTCATTACTGAAAAGTGAGGATTTGGATGTTTTATTTAATCGAGCTCAATTTTTCAGAATACTCCATCTTGTTTTTTCTGCAGTGGAAACAGAGTTCGCAGAAGAGTCGATAAGGTTTTGGAAGTTTTGGATGATGTCAAAAGAGAAGTAACTGCAGGGCGTTGTTACCAGCTTTATAGCCAACAGTACTCTCAGTGCAATGGCCTGTTGGATTGTATTCATCCGATAAACAACAACAATCAAGGCCATTTAAATAAACCTCAGCTCGTGTGTATGAGAACACACAAACACCTCCTGAGCTTACAGGTTCTAACAACTCATGGAGTTGTTTTGATCAGCAACTGTGTTTGAAAGATTTGAACTCTGCACCACTGCACTATTGTCCTCTGGTCACAATTCACCCTTATCCTCATAGAATTGAAATGTTTTTTGTCCATCCTTGTTTTCCTTTGCACTACTGTATTGTTTAACTCTATTTGCATATAGTAGTTGTGCTTATTTTGCTAATCTCTTGTAGTCTGTAGTTTATCGTATGTCTATTTTTGTAAGTACACCTAGTATGTGTAGTATGTGAAATTGGGTGGAGTCTTGGCCCAGATATGCATTCTACTGAGTGGCATTCTTTTGCAGTGACATTCATATTTTATTTTATTTTAGAGACATGATAAAAAATGGTAGGACAGTAATATCCAGAGCCTCAATGTTACACACATCCATATTCACATCCAACAAATTACCAAATGAGAAGCTATGAAACTTTCATGGAAAGAGGAGAGACAACTCTGACCCTGACTATCTCCAGCACTGGCTTCAATCTGAAGGGAATACATCAGACAAGTTCCTTAAAATGGTCTCTCTCACTTCCCTCCTGACATTATTAATTAGGTCCTACAACCTCTCTTCTCATTGAGAATATCCAGTGGTCATCTCCTCAGAGATGCTGAAGCTTATCTGTTGTGTCATCATTCCCAACCCGACCTGCACAACCTCTTGTTTGACATCACAGTTTCTCTCACCTCCAGCGAGGGGAGCAGAGAAAACACTCTTCATCAAATTGGCAGACTACTTCCTGTTGCATTTTTAGGGGGAAAATAGTAAAATTTCAACAACAAAAAACACAAACCAAAGGCAGAGATCAGTCAAGAGATCTGTGCTGATACATCACATGAAAATTAACTGTAAGGTGACAATGCCTAACAATGCTCTGCAGTCATCAGCTTTTCTGTCTTCACCATTTAAAAAAAAATTCTAACAGTAGTGGATGTATACGGTCAATCTGTTTATAATCAGTAATAAACAGATTCACCTGTTTATAATTGATTAAAAAGAACCTTAGTCATGATTTTACTAAACACGCCCCTTTCAAATTCAAGGCCACGCAAAAATGCTCTCACTCAAAATATAATGAATTACTCCATTACAATGGATTGAGTGAATTTCACTTGATACAAAGTCTTAAAATAAGTTCAGCAAGCTGCAATGTCATTCCAGCAAATGAAATCTTGAAGAAAGATTTAAAAAATAATTTCAAACTAATTATTTGGGTTGACCATTTTAAAGTAGGTTACTGTTTTCAGTGAAGCAAACACTTCAATGTATCGATTTTATTTATTATTTATAAACAAACAAACAAAACATTTTCTTATTTTAAGCAGCCGGTTTTGAGTGAAAGCATGCTAACATCCGGACAGGGCCCAACAGTTCCCTTAAATTCAGTCAAAATGCACTAAGTTTCACACACTCATAGACAACAGCCCCTGAATGTGGTGTTTTTTTTGTCATCTAGATTCATGAATAAATCTTTGAAAAATCAACGATTAAAAAAACACCCTATTCCGCAATATTAAAGAAATGACTTCTTTCCTGACCCACGCTGAAGCCTTACACCAAGTTGAATGGAAATTAATTTCTGCATAATCTAACATGCAAAACATCCTGATTGAGCGACATAACCTATAATCACTGGCCGAGTGATGAAGGGAGCTGGTTAAATACTGATCTTGAACAACTTAAAAGAGGACACGGGTTAATCGTGCTTTATTGTCCCTCACATATCTACATGTAAGACAGAACATTTCTTACACTGAGAGAAATTTAGTCTCACAATCAGACATCTCTTTTTTGTTAATTCTTGTGCATGAGTACTGACATTAGTATTGTTTAGCACAGTGAACCGTTCTTTATATTTACCTCTGTCACTTCATCATCATTCATTATGGTCCATTAGCACTGATAGATCCTGGACTCTTGTTTCATGCTCTATTCTGTATGATCCGAAGAGATATTTGATATTTCCTTCTCTTGTTGTATGCTCTGTTGGTTCATGTATGTATGTGTATGTGAAAACACACAAACACTGAGATGCCGGGGAGCACACACATTTGTATTAGCTATCGGCTCTGCCCTCTAGATTTCTCTCTGCTGTGGTAGTTTATCTTAATAAACGGCCTGTTTGTTCGCCCTTTCTGTCCCAAACAAGCCGCCCTGTGGCAAAATGAAGGATTTTTTTCTGAAAGTATTTCATCATAGGTCAGCGACGGAACTTGGAGAATCATTTGTTTGGAGAGTGATCTAATATGGGAACTGCAGACACTGATTTTTAAAGAGAGTTTAGCCACGATAACTATCTCCTGCATGGTCAACAAACTCTTTTCCATCAGCCAATTTTACGAAAGGTTAATTCATTGTTGCAAGAACATTGACTGACTTAGATGTTTTCACTTGGGTGATAGTACAGTATATGATAAGGTATCCTGAAATGAGAAAATGGACAAGGTCACTTCCTGCACTGACTACGTTATTGTTCTAATATCATGGTTCTGTGTTGCCATGGAAAACACAGGGAGGTTGTGTTTATATCAAAGGGTTTGATTTGACCCTGTGAAGAACATGTATTGTCATCTCATTTACAGTGGTGATGGAATTAATGATGGTAATGACTGGATGTTTGAGCCTTCTCTTCAGTTTTGTTGTTGGGTACCTGCCAGCCTTCAGACACTCATATGCTCCACGGCCCTGGTGTAAATACACAAAACTTAAAATGACAGTGAGGATATCAAATGTCAACTCAAAGCATGTGTCCTTCTACTTTTTATGTGTAGACTTGAAGTGCTCGCAGTGTGTCATCGAAAGTCCACATTTTTCCACCATTTGACTTCCCACAAAAATACTGAAACACATTCAAATCAATTCAGCCGTCATCTTTAAATTTGTCTCAATTTGCACTTCTCCTTCATATGCCTTGAATACAGACATAGTTCTCATCTCTGATGCTGAATTAACAAATCATTCTTTACATAAAATAAAATTAGGAAAATTGACGAATATTGTTCAATTGCACTGAAAGCAATTTGCCTTTTAAGAGTAAACAAACGGAATAGAGAAGAAAGTTTGTGAAACGGTATTGTGTAAATCCAGTACAGTAATTGAGCATGATGCTGACATAAACAAAGAGAAACACAATGATTTGACACTTTGATCATTGTGCTCAGTCTCTGCATAAGGAAAGTGGTTTGAAGTTTTTGGGGCATCATTATATTAAAGGGTTCCTTTTGAGTCTTCACTCTAAACAAATATAGTTTTGATTGCTCTTCTGTGCATGATGATAATAAACATGATGATTACATTTTCTTCAAACCTTTCTTTGAACATAAACTAGAAAAAAAAACACCAGACAAATACTGGGTATTTCCTCCTTTTGCATTTAAAAGAGCCTCAGTTTTTTGTGGTTTGAAAGATGTTGGAAACTTCGATTCTTGTCCATGTTGACATTAATTCATTACATGATTTCTGCAGATTTGTCATCTGCACATTTGTGCTGCGAATATCCTGTTCTACCACACCCCAAATGTTTTCTATTGATATCAGATCTGTTGACTGTGGATGCCGGAAATCATTAAATCACAATTTTCTCGAGTTTGTTGTCACCTAAACATAATTTCCAACTAGAATATCAATCAAATGCTGAAAGGAAAATATTATTGGAATGTTAACATAACCAAAAATTGGTAAATTAAACTTTTTTAAATGTATTTATTTTATTTATGAACATGCAGGTGCTCTACCATCCAATAGGGGGTACTGCAGTGCCCTCTGCACCCTTCTTCACATGGCCTTGAAGTTCACTGAACTCCTGAAACTAGTTAGAGACAACTTTTGCTTTGTGTCACGGTGGGTTATCATGCTGGGTGTAGCCATTAGACGATTGTGGCGATAAAGAAAGGCACAGGGTCAGCAGCAAGCCTGTTAGCCTGGTGTTGTTTGGACCCCCAAAGTAGAGACTGACACAGATAAATATATATATATTGCTCAACAAAAAGGAGCAGACAGTGGAGGCAGAGAGCAGGCTGGCTTGCAGATTCCCAGTGACGGCACAAGGGCTCAGCACATGGAATGCAGGCAGTTAGCAAGACACACAGGATTACCTGAGTGAAAAGAGAAAACACAGCCAGTTCATTAAGAAAAAGACCGCAGAGCTCTACTGAATGAGTCATCTGGCAGAGCAGTGGAGTGAAGACCAGGCTTTTATAGTTGGTTGATGAGCTGAGTGGAAGCAGGTGTACCTTTGCTGCTGCAGGAGAAGTCAGCCACACCCCCTGCCATGCACATGCCCTGCAGGAGAACGAACAGAAAGGAGGGGGGGAGGGGGACAACACAAACACCGACAACAAAAACTAAACCAGAACAGAATCTTCACAATTCAGGTATTTTTCAATCTGGGTCCTTTGTTTGTAAATGTTAGTTTGTAAATAAATGCTTTTTACAACATGGCAGCAGTGGCTACGATTTCATCCGACGGGGAAACTGCGAAAGTCTATAAAAACCAGTCAATCAATCAATCAAATTTTATTTGTATAGCCCATATTTACAAATCACAATTTGTCTCATAGGGCTCAACAAGGTGTGACATCCTCTTACCTTAACCCTCAACAAAGTACAAAAAACCAAACTATTAACAGAGGAAAAAGAACCTAGAAACCTCAGAGAGAGACACATGTGAGGGATCCCTCTCCCAGGACAGACGGCAGTGCAATAGATGCCACATGTAATGGAGAACGTCAGAAAAATATGAGTATTAACAACATTGTTTTAGTATAAACAGTTTGTTGCATAATTGAAAGTAAATAAATTGAGGAGTTATGTCTTGTTGTAATCATAGTCCACGATCAGATGCCAGCATGATACAGGATCCGCCATTACAATCATGATCTCTGATTCGTGATCCACCACCATAATCCACGATGTGGCCACAGCTGCGGCCCTGGATCTACAAACGATAAAGCACAGGGACTCCGGGGAAGAAGCCAAGTCAGTAACATGTATTGATGAGACATTAATATGATAAAGAGGGAGAAGAGGAAAGAGAAGCTCCATGTGCCATGTGTCCTCCTGACGTTCTATACCTAATGCAGCATAACTAAGAGCTGGTTCAAGACAAGTTTGGAACAGCTCTAACTATAAGCTTTATCAAAAAGAAAGGTTCTAAGCCTTCTCTTTAACATAGAGAGGGTGTCTGCCTCCCCAACTAAAAATGGGAGATGATTCCACAGGAGAGGAGCTTGATAGCTGAAAGCTCTGGCTCCTACTCTACTTTTAGAGACTTTAGGGACAACAAGTAAGCAGTGTCCCCTAAAAGGCTTTACTTGTTATTCTGCACCTTTGCTAAGAGGCAACATCTTGCTCAACGAGAAGTCTCGTGACTGTTGATGCCAAATTCTGACCCTAACATCTGCAGAAGGCTCGCCACTTGTCTAGTTTTGTTGGGTCCACTGCGTCCTCAGATTTCTGATGTTGGCCGAGTGGAGTGGAGCCCTTTACATGGTCTTCTGCCGTTGATCTTCAAGGTTCGACGTGTTGACCACTCTGAGACACTTCTCTGCTCACCACTGTTATAAACTGTGTTTATCCGAGTTCACGTCATCTTTCTGTCAGCTTGAACCAGTCCGGGCATCCTCCTCTGACCTCTCTCAACAATGAAGCATTTTCGGTCTGCAGAGCTGCCGCCCACCGGATGTTTTTTTGTTTTCTGCACCATTCTGAGTAAAAACTGTGGAGACTGTTCTGTGTGAAAATCCCAGGAGATCAGCAGTTTCAGAAACACTCCAACCAGCTGTTCTGGCACCAGCAATCACGCGACAGCCAAAGTCACTGAGATCACATTTTTCCTTGTATCCTGATGTTTGATGTGAACATTAACTGAACTTCCTGCCTGGGTTTATGCATTGCACTGCTGCTGAATGATTTGCTGACTGGATAATTACATGAATAAGTATGCATGCCTAATTAAGTGCTTGGAGAGGGTCATAAAATCTGAATTGTTAACATCAGATCGCTGTCCCCTTCTTCTTTTTCTCATTTATTCATCCTTTGTGGGATCTACTGCTACTGATAGCCCTTTGCTTGTGTGCCAATAAGGAGTTGCATTATACAACAGCATTATTAGTAGTAATAAACTACAACAGGATACCCTCAATCTAGATTTGATCTAGATTTAGATTCCTTATTTATGATGACATTTGGAGGAAGTGCTGGGTGCGATGGAAAGCTGAGAGGTTGGCCCAGCGTCTTCCTCAGTCTCTTTGGTTTTTGAAGCAATGGTTTTAGTTGTTTGCAAATACATTTTTATTTCATTGTGTCCACCTGTACTCATTCAGGGGATGATCATGACACTTGACCCCATTTTAAAGCATAAAATTATTAATTAAACCAAACAGAAACCATACTTTAGAAATATTTATTTAACGTGTACTTTGACTTTTTAGTTTCCCATTTCCCATCTATTCACATGGAGAAGGAAGGATTAATGACCAATTCTGCAACCAGCCACTAGAAGGTGATTAAGACATTTTGGTCTCACTTTTTGCGGAGCAGTCACGTCACCCATCTTTGTATACAACTTATGGTCTCGCCTCTGTGTGGCCTGTTCATATGACGCATCGTGATGCCATGTCCTGTTTTTAGCCTCCAATTTTTGGGGGGCTAAGTTTGGGCAATCAACTCGTGGCTAAGCTTCAACTTTGTGAGTCTGGAGACGGCCAATCAAAATTTCTGACAGGAGCATCTGAACGCTCATCATTCACCTTCTGTACAATGCAGGACAAAAGTCACATGGCAAAGCCAAAACCTGGCTCAACTCTAAAATGAATCATCTGTGCAGGCCGAGCTGTACTTAAGTTGTCTTCTACACACTGTGTTGCTTTTATTAACATTAAAAAAAACATGTTTTGTTTCTTAATATATCAGTCGAATGTATTTTATTTACATACTGGTCTAGATAAATCTGAATTTTGGTGAATGCACCCATGCATACAGAAAACCTCTAAATTCCAGCCAATGCCCTTCATTGTCACAGCATACAATACGCAACTACGTGCTTTGCAAGTTACACACAGAGCACTATACCATAACACATGACATACTCATGTTGTGCACTTTAAACTGCCTTGCACTACACAAGGTTTCAATCTGTATACATGTTCTTTAATCAGAAAGTTTAAATACCAACCATTTTGAAATCCAATTAATATCCATGGATGAATTAACATAACATATAAACCACACAACAAATGGGATCGTAGAGTATGTACACACAACTACATTTACAATAATACAAGTGGTGAAAGCCTAAAAAGTTGTCTTTATAACAAAGGGCACTTAATAAAACAAAGCACATACTGTATCGTAGAGAATAACAGTTTGGTTTGCAAAGGTCAGACACATTTCAAGTAGGCTATATGAAAAACATGATAGTGGAGTGTTTGAACAACTTTAAGAGGCTTCAGAAGGAGATCCAGGTGGACAGGATGCTTTCGTGACACTTTTCTACCAAACCTATCTTTGAAATACTGTGACAACAAAAAGAAAACCTGCAAAAGAACTGCTATAGAACAGTAGCAATACCAAATCTTAGGCCTGAACGTACTGACTGAATCAGGTTTGGAGTAAGGATTAGAACCAAATCATAACACACACAATTTGTCTTTTACAAATTTTTTTTTAACATTTCTTACCTTCAAAGAAAATGTATAGTACCTCTGATATTCTGCTGATCAAAACATTTCCAAAATTGCGCCCCTGGCTGCGCGTTTTAACATCAGGCAAATAAAAAGCAAAGGCTCGAGGTTTAAAGGATCAAAGCAAGGAAAAAGCCGACTCCTAAGAGGGGGAACCATACTCTCTCTCTTCAGGGAGAAATGAAGTGAATGTGGGCCTCTCACTGGCACGGCTGGAAGGCTGGCGCTGTGTTAGGTGGAGCGATATTTCTGTGGTGAGCAGGTACGTGCAGGTTTCAGACAGACGAGGCGATGGAGTCAGAGGGAGGCTGAGAAGACGGGAGTGTGCCACTGAGGATCGGCCCATGAGATTTGGTTCCAGTCTCTTTATTTGTCGACAGTTGAGAAAGAGAGACCCACTGTTCTGCAGACGCACAATATTACGGACATCGTTCATAGGGTGGCTGGGGGCGGGGGGTGTCAGCGTGAGCCCAGGCAGAGTGAGGGGTTGTCACAACAGAGTCACTTCTCTTTGAGATGATATTCCCTCGTGTTTTCCTTCTGCCTTTTTTCCCCTGTTCTGTGAGTTAGAGTCTCCTCAGATTGTGCTCCTCTGTGCAGGAGCCTTTCCTCAGGGTGATGTCATCCACGGCCATCTCTCCGCTCCTGCCTCGCCCACGCTCCCCCTTCAGGATCACCTGTGGAACAACAGCACAGTGCATAGTGAGGTACTATCATAATAACAATGATACTACTACTACTACTACTAATTATTATAATTAATAATTATTATTATAATTATAACACAATGTTTATTTCTAGGGCACCTATAAAAAACTAATAATAATAATAAAAATAATATAGAAGTGCAAAACAACAAATTGTAAAAAGCCAGACATTTCTATTCACACCATCAAAAATGACTGCAGAAATAATCTTTTGAATTTCAGTAGGAGCTGCATGAGTGAACTTTTGTTTGTTTGTTGTTACTTACACTTTCCAGGCCGGTGCCCCATAATGTGATTTGGGTGTGCCTCCAGCCGTTTCCACCTGTCCGGCCCCACACTGCTGGACTGTACTGCTTCCCCTTCTTCACAAACACCTGCAGCATCCCCACGTGGTGTCCCGCCAGCTTGTGCCGGAACGACAGGCACAGATTGCCGTCGTTCCAGGGAGGGGTGAGTGGGAGGACAAGCCGAGCCCCTCGCCCAGTCCTCTTGTTTCCTACCTCGGGTATGGTGAGGTAACGTCCACCTGGGGGGGGGGGATATAAGAGTCAATTAATGAAATTAAAATAGTGGGGCACAGTAAATTAACATGGGTTCATCTAAAACATCTCTCCTTCACAGTAGGTGGTGAATATAAACATTTAGTCAGCTCACAACCCTGAGCATTAGGATTTGTTTACTCAGTAATTTTGATTCTTTTCATACACTTTATCAAACGCACTCAGAATATTGCAAAACATTTACTGGATGCACCCATTTATCTGGATACACTCCAAATGTTTGTCTTCTTAGGGTCATGCCACACTGCTCAACAAAGTTTGATGGTTTCAATAAAATCAGTGCAGTATTTTTTTGCACAATGACAGACAAACAAACAACAATGGAAACATAACCTCCTTGGCAAAAATAATTTGAACTTTGAAATGAACATACAATACATTTTCAGTCAAACAACAATCAATAGAAAAATCATTTTTGAAAACCAGTGTAATTTTAGTTTTAAAAAAGTGATTATTTTCCATCTCTCTCTTGAAGCTGCCGCTCACTGCTGAGTGGAGTCTTAGAAAAGAATAGAATAGAACCTTTATTATCATTGTACAACATACAACGAAATTAAGTTGCAGCTCCAGACAGTGTTTCAAGGGATAGTTGACCCACCACCAAAGAAGCCCGAAAGTAATATTTAAATTCACTATTTGTTAATATTTGTTAATATATAGCCAGTGTATTCTCACTGTGAACAGTTTTCATTGGAGCTATGAAAAACTGTCCCTGCAAACTGCAAACAATGTCTGTGTGTAATGCAATTTTTTTATTTCTTTGAGCAGCACAAATGAAATCCAATAGATTTGGGTGCCATAAAAATTACAGTGGTAAGTATAAAAAAACACAGGTTTGCAGACATTTAAAAAAAAAATCCTTTTCATCCAACTGTGGAATTTGTAGAAGTGATACAAAAAGTGGGGGTGAAAAAATAGACTGTCGAAAAAGACTTGACCCACTTACGTATGTTTCTTCTCCTCAAAATATAGCCAGTTACCCATGGCAACTAGTTTATTTTAATTGATTCATGCATTAGTTATTGATGGAGCTGTATAGTTTTAAAAATTTAAAGGTAAAAGTGCTTGTGGCTGATAGGTGATTAATGTTGATGTAATTTGCGTATCTAGTGGATCAGTGTATGGCTGCTGTTAACCACAGGGGGTCCAGTAACTACTGTATCTGCAGGCCACGCAGACTTTCTGCATAAGTTATGAGCCTCCTCCAAATCTGTGCCAAGCTTTTAAAGCCACAAGTGTCTGCCAGTGGCTGTCAATCAAAAGAGCCTAAAGTGATGAACAGTAAATAGTTACATATTTCAAAACACACTGAATATGTAGGTGGACACACACATATCCATAAATAAGACATAATTCAAAGGTTGTGATTTAACATATTCACCACAGGCTGCAGCAGATTGAAATATGTTCTTTTAAAATGGATTACTCTCACTCAGACCTTAGTTTAGGATTTACTGTAAATTATTTTTCAAGTCTGGACAAAAGTATTTCACTAATATGTAAGCACAAGTGGCTGAAATGAGGCCTGAATGTCTGGAAACACACTTGTAACTGCAGGCCAGTTGGCTGTGGAGGCAACATGAAGCTAGTGTTGCTTAAACATTGCCAGGACGATGCACTGTTTAGTCTCCATGCTGCCTCTACTAAGTCGTCTCAGTGTAATTCAACAGAACGTCTCTCTCGCCTGGACCCCAACAAAAGCAGTGTTGTGTTTCCCAGCCACAAGAGACAAGACGAGTCACGTAATCCACTTCTCATCTGCATTGCTTTGTAAAGCAAAGCCCTAATCTGCAGAAAACACAAACTACTTCCCGCAAGTAACTTTTCACCTGTAATTGAGCAGAACAACAGATGACGTGGTGACACAAGGAGAGACTGGAACTTTGACATGCAGGTTTGAATGAGTTTATTGCAACAATAACCAGATCAGAATAATTGCAAAATGTATATAGAGGCTGTAACATCAGTTATTGCAGAGTCAGGGTGAGGCCTTATTCTGATCCGGCTAGTTTTTTGCAATAAACTCATTCAAACCCACAAGTTGCAGTTTCAGTCTCTTCTTGTGTCACTTGAGCCACTAAGATGATCTGACTCTGTGTGTCTGCATGTTTGTGCAAGCAAGGAAACTAACACAGCTCTTCTCATTTTCATTTACTGATTGTAAAATAAATCATTTTGCATATTTGAGTGTGAGAGTCCTGCAGTTACCTGATGGATCTGGTGTCGTCTCCCAGTGCAGGTCTCCGTCTTTGTCCCTGATCCAGCCGCAAAGGCCGTCATCAAAAGAGCAGCTCAGATACCCTGACTCTGAAGAGGATAAAACGTTTTCAGAGGAGCCGAGGACAAACACACACACACACACACGCAGAAAAAGTTTCAGTCTGCTCTTTGTGATGCTTGACAGGAGCCGTGCTGTGTGCCTCTAACTTCACCTGGAGCAAGAGGACTGAAGCTCTGATGAATGAGGTGACACAATAGAAGTATAAACATTTGTTATAATGTAATTTCTGAAGGGAGCAGATGCATTGAGGGAAAAATCTAGCTACGTAAACAAAAAGGGGAGAAGTGTTCATCATCATTATTTGTATAAGTTGCTGGCATTGCTGATATCAGTGTATGTAAGTGTTTATCTTATTGTATACATACCATAATAAAATATCTCATGGCCGAGCCATAATAATGGACTGCTCTATTTATTTATCTGTTTTATTTATCTTCATATTCATCCACCGCGCCTGCAAAATGTATATCAGTGCAATAAATGTTTCTGTTACTGTCTATATTGTTTCTCTTTCCTTATATATACATATGTTATGTAGATATGTTCAAATATTTTAAAGCTCCTATTTCATTTTTTACTTCTTAGTCTCAAGTTGTGTATATTAGCTAATTAGCAATCCACAGCTTACTCCATACAAACTTTCATTGTACCTGTACAGTGACAGTAAAGATCTCTCAAAACTCTGGAAAGTCATTATATTATTACTGAGGCAAAAATAGTTACTCTCCATGAACTGCTGCACGAATTGGATCCAAGGTAAGAATAACCTCCATAATTTTGGTCCTAAAGCACCATTTCCAAAAAACACTTCCCCGCTCATTCTCTGAGCCAATGAAAACGCCTCCTCGCTTGACACTGCAGAACAAATGATGCTCTGTGAACCAAAAATAAACACACGTCTAAATCATTAGGCAATTTAATCTGCATGCCATTGACAGCAATAAATCACACTGAGCAAGTGCCTCAGACAAAATGCTGTCTCCTCACTAAATCAATTTTTTTTATTGTAATTGTAGGAATTCTACATCGAGAACAATGGAGCTTATGAGCGGAGCGCTGATGTGCCTCCAAATGATCAATCAATCATTCAAGCAGTCAAGCAGGCTTCATGTGAAAAGTGAGAATCTGGCAGTGCATCCTGGGCCGTGAGCCATTATTTAAACGGATATGAACAGACGTCATGTGTCACCTCGCAGTGAAAGGCCTATCAAAACACATCTGCTCACTCTAATATCTTCGCCTCGGCAGCAACGCTACAGGAGCTGATTGTCACTTTCATTTTGCCTGTAACAAATGTGGCTCGTCCGTCATTGTTTGAACTCGGCAGTCAGCCGCCGCTGATTGTCTTTGTCAAATGTTTTGTTTACCTGGGTCGTCTCTGGCTTCATCCGCCGTGTTGCCGAGCTCAATGTCAAAGTCGATGCCGAGAACAGTGTTGTCTCCGTTGTTCCGAGGGACTGAGGAGAGAGAGGAGAGAGATGCAGGGTTAGACACAGGATTAACAAAGGTATTATATTTTCTCTAGCTTGTGGCTATCGTGAGGATTTGTTTCATTACTCCACAAGGATGAATCAATGTTATGGTTTAGTGCCCGTGTATCTCAACACATTTAACCACACAGACCAGAGAAAACCTGCACAAACACCAGAAGTCAAATGTGAATCATAAGGTGAAAAAATGGCAACGGCTCATCCGAGGCGTATTTTGGGCAAATGTTGCTGCTGCACAACCATGAGCTTACACACACACACATACACACACACACACACAAGTCCTGAAATAGCCTCTTTCCTTCTCCAATGGGGTCACGCTGCCCAAAATACCATAAGCCAAGCTGTCTTATGAAAGGTCAACTGACTAGTGACGCACACAAAGTTTGTACAAATCTTTTTGCAGCTTGAGACGCTTTGACCCTTTGGAAGGAAAGTTGTCTTTTCTGGTTTTAAATCATTTATTTTCTAATCTGCAAATTGGTGGCAGTGAAACTACTCCCAACATCCCGCGCAGATTCTTGTTCTTATGCTACAAATGTGCTGTAACCTGGACTTGAACCGTCGGCCCCCCAGAGTCCCCCATACCGGTGTCACACCGCCCTGCAGACTGCAATGTAGTCTGTCAGGCGTAGGAATCTCAGAGCAGGGAGGTCACACTTGCACCAGGCTCTCCAGCAATCCCAGGCACCCAGGTCTGTGTGTGTGTGTGTGTGTGTGTGTGTGTGTGTGTGCTTTTAAGGAAATTGCCACCCAGGAGTCGTGCATCCGGTCGTTGGTCAGATATATGGAGTGTAAATAAAGTGACGTGCTAATTAAAGGAGCGATAATTTGAGCTGTGACACTGTGGCACTGAGTAGTAAAATATAGCTTTCATATTCTAACTCATCAAGTTGAACTGTGGATACAGTGAAATTAATTTAAATTCTTCTACTTATATGTATTTCCATAGTGCCATTTCTAATATTTGAGGGTTTATCTAAATTAAAAAATAACATTGTATCACAAATTCCGACTCTGCAGGAGGGCTCAAGCCTCCAAAAACATTTTAACAAAAAAACACATGATAAAGCCTTAAACATAAACTCTGCACGGTTGGATACCACAAAGCTTTTTTGGGACGTTACCCTGTATAAACGTTCATACTAAACATTACTACATTAGCAACACTTGTGATTTTACCTTTGAGGCTTTGTGGTTTATTCCACACAAATATTCAAGTCATTATTTAATTCAATGAAAGCGGCTTAAGGGGGATTTTCTATGTTTTGCTCAAGTGTTGAGCAAATACACTAATCAGAGAACACTTTTCTTTCCTTGTCATGCTTCATTTATTATTTCATTTATGTTAAGAAATAGAAAATAATTTTCCTTTTTTTCCACATGCAGTGTGATGTACTTTACATGTTTAAACAACATAAAAAAACCACATTGTTTTTAAGTAATTGCAGAACCAGCTTTCATGAAACTTCTTTTGGATTTTTTGTCTCTGAATCTTTGAGGTTATTCATCTTACAGAAGAGGCTATCATCCGTTTTATGGTAATGTGCTGATTTGATTTCTCTCTATCTTGAGTTAGAATCGAGAATATTGACTCTAGACCAATGGAGCCTGGGTGTTTCCATGAGGACGAAGGTCTGTTAAGCCTGCAGGATGTATCAGAGCCTGAGGGCAGTTTACCTTAACATAAAAAGCAAAGGGAAGAGGGAAAAAAGCTAGCCTGAAATCTAAAAACTCACTAGTTAGGACCATGTCTTTTCATTTTAAAATTAAATGTAAAGGCAATGTTTAGTGTTACTGGTCAAACAGTGGAAACACTGCACAAGAGGTGATGGGCGGAAAAACAAGATAACCAAGAAAAAGGTTCAACAAGTACCTTCCTCTAAAATGTTACAACACTCTAATAACCAAATGTGATTTTTACACTTTTGTGTCCTCTAGCAAAACACAACCACAGAGGTTGCCTGTGCAAGCAGCTTATTATGACCCACTTTACTATTTTTGAACTCTGCAGAAAGTCTAAGCTGAGCAATTTACGTCCTAGCTCCAGGTTCATACTTGACACAGAAACGTGACTAATTAACAAACTTTTTGTTGAAGTTTCCTGAATTTGCACCGCGTAGTAATCACACTGGTGATTGAGAAGCTCCAGACTGAAAAGGAAACTACAAAACTCCGAAAATTGCTCTGGCCACAGCACACACCTGCACAGCTGAGGCGTTCTTCAAACCCTGGGGCTCTTATTCAAATGATTCCTATTTCAGACTGTGGTGTGTCTGCTCCTTCCCTTCCTCGTCTTATACAAACCTTCTCCAGGAAGCTCTGATTTCTCGAACTGCTCTGGTGCAAACTGTTAGATTGATGTCTCCCTCGAGCTGTGCAGACAGGTGTTAATGTAATTTCTCTCCTCCTTCCTTTTTCTAATTATGTGCTGCCATCTGGCAAGGTGAGGAGGAACCACATGATCTCACCTGTTATCCTGTACTTTGCTGCTCTCTCCAAACATGTCTGTCAGAGGAGTTTAACGTTGGATTTTTGATACACTGACTGTTGCTGTGCCTAAAAATGAGCATGACACAAAAACAGTTCTGTTTCTGTTTGATTACACTTTCTGTGTTATTCATGCTCTTGCTGCATCTGGACTTAACACTCCTCGCCTTCTGCTGCTTTTTCATTTTGTCTGTACGCTGAATCATAATGTGCATATTTACCAAAGCTCCCGTTCCACCTCAGGAACTTTACCCAGGCAGTGTTGCAGGAACTCTGTGCATTTCCACGGCTGGTACCAGGATCTAAATTAAGTTTGGTGGAAATATTTTCACCGATAAAAAGTCCCTGCTTAGGGGCGTAGTGCTTTACAAAGGGGAGGGGCTAGCGGTGCTGAAAATATCTGCTTGTCGAGTGCTACAGCATTTGGTTTCAACCAGCCAAACTACGCAATACCTGGAAAAATCTGTTTCCATACATGAAGTGTAGCATTGTGGGAGTTCTGAATATGCTTCATTACTCATCACTTAAATCCATTTATAATACTTTCCAACTAACCGATCCTGTCTTTAGCTGCTGGTCCTGTAAAGTAAAATGTTTCCTACTGAAGAAGTAAATCCTTTAAAATGCCTCACAGATATGGTCATTTTCAAGAAGAGTTGATAATTACAGTTTTCAGCGAACTTCATTTAAAAAGAAGTTAAATGGTGCATTTGTTAGGGACTATTTTGAGTAGCGGATGAACATGCAGTTGGTGTGGTCATAAGAAATTTATAGTGCCAGAATGTATGAATGATGAATAAATCCCTGCAACATTTGTTTTAACGATATAGGGTCAATTCAACCCGACTACAAACAAACTCATTCTATCTCGAAGTCCTCAGACGGTAAAAGGTTTTTTTTTTGTGTCAAGGTTTTTAAATATTTAACATAAAATGTCTGCTCCCACACAAATGCGGTGGAGGTGGAATAAATTGTTCTGTCACCCAGTGCAACAGTGTGGCTCAACTGTGGAGGCTTATGACAGAGAAATGCACTGTATCAGAGTTATGCACACAATAGCTCTCAGTGGGATCAGTTCATTGTTGTTTTTTATGGGGTTAGTTGACAGTCAGAAAAAATACAGATCAATTTGCTTCATTCTTTAAAAACTGCAAGAAATCTGGCGGCTGTTCCTCGGTGATGGTTCCTTTGCTGTCAGGGCTCAAACCCAGAATTTACACCAACTGGCTTTTGCAATTTTTCTTTTTACATGTGATGAGTTATATGTTTTTTTTTTATCAATCATCTTCTTGTTCAGTTTATTGAACAACGTCAAGGTGCATTACCGCCATTTACCGTGTTGGTGCACCGTTCCTGGAGTGGACGCTGTTGAAATCCCCTTTATCGGTTTCTCAATATTTCGTTTTCTTGTTTTTACTTTCCCTCTTTTTGAAGCACTTTGTAATGGCTGTTTTTGAATTGCAGAAATAAAGTTATTATTATTATTAGAAAAGTGTTTTTTAAAAGGTGAAATGTATTCAACACTGTGAGAATTGTAGTGTTTACCTCCTTTATCAAATGAAAAAGGAAAAAGAGATCTCAACCAGCTCTCCTTGCTACAGTATTTTTAATTCTGCTCTGTTATTTGGTTTCTGTCAAGAATGTCAAACTGAATCAAAGACAGGTAAAGCTCCATGTTTGGCAGAGAGCACGATGTGGCATGTGAATAAACAACAGTCAGACTGAGCACCAGTCTGTGTTTTTTAACTGTATCCAAAAAAGATAATTAACTTGAGATGAAAATATTTTTACTGTGCTGTAGATGCAGTTTGATTTACATATTCATCATGTTAAATTCATATATATGAGATGGTCACATGTTACAGACGGAGCATTGGCCTGGCTAATGAGATATTTCAACCACTTTTAGCTGACGTAATAAACAGCTTTAAAGTTTGTAGCAACATTTTATAACTCAAATGTGTCATGATTTAGTGAGAAAACAGCTGATAAGCTGTGTAAACACTGCAGCCAATTGCAAATTGCTCGGATAAATTGCATCCACATATTCATGTGTTGGAATACAAAATAGAAATGATACTTCACATAATCAGACAGGTAAACATCACTGCTGATTCCCCAGAATGTGACATGTTTCAAAATAAACGTTGTGTTCTCGGATTCAGATGAAGAAATATGCAAATGTTCTCCAGCGACAGACCTGTCGGGGAGTTGATGAAGACGAATAGTGAGACCAATAAGTGCCTTTTAGAGTTAAAGTCTGTGACCTGAAAGTAAACACAAGCTGCACTGCACAGACAGCAAAACACTGAGATCAGAGCCTCCTAATGCAGCGCTACTATGTTAGACCTGTCTCTCAGGTCACTTTTTTGGCAAACAACACTTTACTTTGCCCATCACTTTACTGTTTTGGTTCAGTTTAACCACTGTCATCATCATCCTCTCCAGACACAGCATCTGTTGTTGTTGATAAAAAACATTCAACTAGCTAAAGAGGCAGATATTTCCCCAAGGAGAAGATTAAAACCTAAACTGGGCAAAAAAAAGCGAGTGAATGTGGGGCATGGCTTCAGATGAATGTGGTTCTGCATTTGGAAGCAGGTTCACCAGATGTATCAAGTTAAGAGGTAGGAATATGTGGGTGCTGTGTTTGCAGATATAGTTGAACTGCTCCCATGTGGCCAAAAAATCAATTTAATGCAGTTTTAAAGGTCTATGTTTATTATTGGTATTTTTCTTGAGTTGAAACATTTTTTCCATCTATAACTCATCTATAACTCATCTATAACTCATCTACAGCTTTTAAGTTCTGGTTGTACTTGGATTTGCTTGTGCTCAAACTTCGATATTCAGTTTTTTTTGGTACAGATTTCCTTCACTCCAGCTTCAGCTCTTCTCCTCGTGCTCGCAATGCTTCCGTGCGAACATGAAAAGTCTTCTCTTGGATTTCTTCTCTGCTCTTTGATTTTTTTTTTTATTCCCAGAAGGGTTAGTATTGGAAACATCAGAATATCTGAACGTGACAGTCCTGCTCTCAAACTGACAGACCACACTCTTGAATAAAGATCGTAAAATAAACCAAAGTAAAAGGTGTTGAAGGTATAAGTGTCATCAGGTCATCAACAGTTCAGAAACATAAATAAGAATAAGAAAAAATCTAGCTCTTACTGTGAACGTCTCCTCTCTGCTTCGTGACCTCCTTCTGGATGGTGTTGTCTACAGGGGTGGGTGGTGGCAGCATTGAGGGGGGTCTGGTCGGAGCTACTGGCCTGGGTGGGATGTAGGGCTTGCGTGTAGGTACTGGAGGCTTCCTGGTGGGGACGAAAGGCTTCCGGGTGGGAACTGATGGTTTGCGTGGGGCTGGGGTGACCCGCCGCGGAGGAGGAGGTGCCTTGGTTGTGGTTGTTGTGGTTGTTGTGGTGGTAGTTGTTGATTTGGGGATAACAGGGAAGATTCTCCTTGGAGTCTGTGGAGGGCGGATGGTGGTGGTGGTCCTCCTCTGATCCAGGTCAGGGATGTGGTTGTGATGGTTTGTGGGCAGTTTCTCTGGTCTCGGTGGGTCAATAACCACTTTTGGAATGGCTGGAATTATAAGAGAATGCAGATGGAGCCCTGAAATATGAGCACTTAAGACTTAATGAGGCGTAGAATTGCAGACTAACTGCAATGATTAGCTTGACTTTTGCAGAGGAGGGCTTTATCTCATCTCCTGATATCTATTAACTAAATGTAAGCATCCTAACACAAACTGGGTGCCTTAAATCACGCTGGACAGTAAAGCTCACATTTGGGGAAAACAGCCGATCAAACCAGCTGCAACCAGCTGCAGGTTCACATTCATTCATTACATTTGGAGCTTTTCCTCAAATGACGAAGGGATCATGAGTAAATGTCGTGTGCCAATGCAAAGGCACCCTGAGATCAAATGAATATCTGCTTTTTTGAAATTCATATTGCTTTTTGGACGTGGCTCGTCTGATTAGCGATTCTTTGTGTGCTCGTAGCCGGAGGCTTCACAGCATCGGGCTAAAGCTGCTCTGTGTGTGTATGGAATGATCTCTGCTCTCAAACAGGCTGCAGTGCCCTGGAGATCACCCTCACTCGGCAGACGTCATCAAAGTTACACCTCCTTTTTCCCCTTTGTTCCTGCACACATTCTTCACGTCAGGGGCAGAAGCAGAGGCTGGGGTGGTGGTGGTTGGTGGGGGGGGGTTTCATGAGTGAGGAATGAGAGTGGACAAAGGCAAGCGGTTTGAACTCAGTTATTGCCTTCTCAGGTTGCAGGCGACTTTGATATGTGATACACAAATAGGATATTGCAACTCGAGTCCCAGGGCACTTGTGGCTCACACCCTGTGGGCAGGTGACAGGGTGAAATATTTGCGGCGCCCTATGCCAGGAGGCATCCTCTCTGCTCCATGGACTGTTACACCAGTTGTGTCTGTTGGATGATTAAATAACTGTGGAGAATAAATGACTCCTTGTCCACTGAGCTGAAACTGCAGACGCACAGACTAATAGATTGTGTGTCAGCGAGCAGAATGAGACAAACTGCCGGAGAGAGAAATATTTCACATTTGATGATGACTCCTCTTATTTGGCTGATTAAAATGGCCAGATGTCAACACCGGAGTCAAGGCTCACTCGGGGCACATGTGATAAGGGAGCAGGCTGATTTAAGTAAAGACTGACAGCTATTACAAAGAAAGGAATTCCAGTCCCGGCTCTGTGCTCGCAAGGCTATTCCTCCCTCTTACTTGCTTTCCAAAAAACACTAGCAAAGGAAACAAAAATGTGGGGCCCTGATTCTCCGCAGAAGTGAACACTGGAGCCAGGGTTTTGTTCTCGGTCCTTACGTTTGCAGTCGTGGCCCATCCCCCTGTAGCCGTCTTTGCATTTGCACTTGTATGAGCCCGGCGTGTTGTAGCAGGTGGCGAAGCTGCCGCAGTGGCTCTGACCTAAAGAGCACTCATCCACATCTGAAAAGATAATGGAAATGTAACAACATTCAGCGAGCGGGAGCAAGTTTAAAACGCTTCAGACAAAACAGCAGAATATCAAAGGCTAATTGCTTCACATCCACTTCAAGGAGGGCTCAAAGTTTATGTCAGGTGCACTGTTAGCAAAAGCATTTAAGTGAATAACAGTGATCCCTCCATGAATGCCAGAGCAAAATCATTAAAAGGAGCCGCAAGGTCCTTGAAGCAAATCAGAAGCGACAGCCAGCAGCTCCTCCAACTACCACTGCTGCCCTTTTTATTCTTCACCCTCAAAAGTTTTTTCTGAAAAAAAAAAAAGAATAAATGAAGACTGGAGATGGTGCATTCTCCAGAAGCTGCCAGGGTAAATGTGGGTTTGTGTGCACTACTAATTCAAACCTTAGATGGCAGCTACTCTTGTGTGTTGTGCATATTACTGCATGCATCGTTAGGGAAAAACACAGAACTGAAAAAAATTTGATTTAGTTTTGCAATATAGTATTTCCAGTTCCTCTTTAGAAAATCCAAAACAAAAGGGAAGGACAAATTGAGTGAAATATTTCAAATTCAATTAATCATATGTTTTATCCAATCTATTCTTTGCATTTACTGACACGGCCTGTATTCAAAATACTGTCACACCTGATCCTCTTTAGGGTCATGGATGTTACTCAATGTTTTCCTTCAGCACTTCTTCTGTATGAATCAGCCTCAATGTAATTAATTTAATTTAGCTATTTTGATTTTAAATAAATTTCTATTTCATTCTTAATCTTCAGTAGTGGAAGAGCTATATTGACTAAATACTCTGTAAAAACCTGCAAAATACATTTTAGCACCAATACTTCTAAAGTAAAAACTTCCCACCATGTAGACTTTCAATGTGTCATTTTTATATATTACGTTTGGGTTTGGGTTAAATATAATTAATACATTCACATGGACGAATGTTACTCCTAAGCACATTTTAGCTGTGTAACAATGCATATTATTTGCTAAGACAATCATACGTACATGCTGTACTATAATCTTGAGATGCAAAATGATGAGTAACTACAGTAAATAAATAAATGTGAGGGAATAAAACGTAGAATATAAACAAAGAAAGAAAGTTATTTTCACGTTGATGTTACTGAGCTTCTATTAATATGAAATAATCAGTTTCATGTTTTCCTGCAGCGCTGATAATGTGCATGTTTCTTTTGAACTCGCTCCCTCAGTGTCTGTAAAACTCAGTGTGTGAGCTCACTCTTTGAGTTTATATCTGTTGGCGCCTCAGTGCAGAGGCCTTGTGACGTTACCTGTGCACTGGTATTTCCCGCCAATGTACTGCAGGTCAAAGCCATCGTGGCACTTGCAGATGTAGCTGCCGAAGGTGTTGATGCATTTCCTGAACCTGGGACACACGGCGATTCCTGCTGCGCACTCATCCACATCTACAAAAGAAGAAAAGCATTACATACAAAAGTAATTCAAACTCACATTCAGTAGCCTGAATATTATGCACACAAATTGACACAATGCACTAATACCTTTGGATTAAAAGTGGCGATTTTATTTAAAATTAAAACAACATTCAGTTTCAAATCAGAAAACTTCTTTTTACCTTCACTCTTCAATCCCATTAAGTATTCTGTTCAGTGAGCAGAATCCAGTGTACACTGCTTTGTTCCATTATTTAATGACCTACTCTAAGTGCCTTTGTTTACCACCTTTGCAGACATGGCGGCATTAATATTTAGACACCGAGGGGCTCAAAGCATTCACCTAAACATCATTAATGGCTCCACTGTGCTTCAGCAGCAGGGACTGTAGTTTAAAAGGACCTTAAAAATACACCTGGACCAGCTGGGAAAACAAGTCAGTGCAGGAAGTGGGCAGAGCTCCCTTATCTCCTTAACAACCACTGTTGGGGTTCTCCTCAGCAAGGCACACTGCTCCAGTGGAGCCGCTAAATGTACGACGTTCAGAGGCTGCTGCTGCTGCTGCTGCTGCTGCTGCTGCATTATTCAGCTTCTGACAGGACAATGGTGAATTATATTTACACAAGCACACTTTGGTGCAGGTACTGTACAGATTGTCTTTACACACAAAATGTTGCTGCTTATGAAGCTCTGAATTTATGAATATATGAATATTTACATCTGGCTTTGAAGAAAAACTCTGACTTGACAAATAGTAGCACATCTTTTAACACCTTCAACTCACACACACACACACACACACACACACACACACACACACACACACACACACACACACACACACACACAAACACACACACACACACACACACACACACACACACACACACACAAACACACACACACACACACACACACACACACACACACACACAGAGCGGCATTTCTTTCCCACTCCAGTTAGGTTTTCTAATTGTTTTAAGTTCTACATATTTCCTGTTATTTCATCCCTATAATAATATAATAATTAACAAATACCTATTTATTTATAAACTATATTATAAACAGTATTAGCTTGTAAACAGGTAATAAATACATATTTATTAGAGTAATGCTACTGTGTAATATATATAAAATAAAAACATAAAATAATAAAATAAAATTATTGAAATATAAAATAATTACAAAACTTTCTCTCCTGAAATGGGTCTTTACAGTCTTCTTAACTTTATGTATTTCAAAGTCTGATAAATATGGGCTCAGGTCAAGTTTAAAGTTAAAACCGAATTTTTTGGACACTAGATGAATAGAAACTTTCCCATGGGAGGCTCTGTTTACTGGATGGAATACGCTTCCATAAACTCTCCATAAACTACAATCTTGCTTCCAGAGGGATCCGTGTCCTAACACCTGCTGCAGGCAACCTTTCCGTCGTCTCCTGTATCATTTTTCATGATTTATGTCTGTCCTCTCTTGGAGATCTGCCTCCCTATTAGCCGGCCCGGAGTTAAGTGGGACTATATGGCAGAACAACAGGAACGGCCCAGTTTGGAACAGCCTGTATTTAAACCTGACACAGGTTAACTGCCTCAACTGGCCCCCTTCATCTGTTAGTTCCTCATGTGAGGAGCTGAGCCACGTAAAAGAAGGAGGGGATGATGGGAAGTGTTTTGTCTAGGCTTCCCCTGAGGACATTTCTGCTGTGAAAGCTGGAGGATGTAAGACGTGGAATAAAGTCCCTATTTGGTGAACACTGTCTAATTGCTGGGGTCCTTGATCAAAGTAAACAAAGATGTATTAGTTAGCATTTGGGATGAATTTCAACTTTGCTCGCTAAGAGGTTTCCTTTCTTTTCACAAATTACATTTTCACTGCCAAGATTTTTCTCTTGCCCTGCCAAAAACAGCATGATTATCACTCAGCAAATTAAAAAGCAGAGAGCAACACGTTACAAAAAGAAAAATCTACATACTTATTTTTGATGCATTGCAACAGTGGATCAAAGAAGGAAGTGGGTAAAATAAAGGCTCAGTTTTAATTCGTCTGGTACGGTGGCCCTGAGAGCTCAATGCACTGCAACTTCAGAAAACACAGACGCAACACGTGAAAATGGAGAACACGTCTGGATCAATTTGACAACACATAGAACAGCAAATAGCACTGCACATACCTACTACTGAGAGTGTTTGGTTGTGTTGTGAGTATTTAGTTGTGTTGCAAGTATTTAGTAGGGTTGCAAGTATTTGGTTGTGTTGCGAGTATTTGGTTGTGTTGTAAGTATGTAGTTGTGTTGCGAGTATTTAGTAGGGTTGCGATTCTTTGGTTGTGTTGTGAGTATTTGATTGTGTTGTGAGTATTTGTTTGTGTTATGAGCATTCGCAGTGCATTTTCTATTCGCTGCACATGTGTTGTCAAACTTATGAAGATTGTATCGATAATCGTTGTGTCTATTTGAAGGTGTCTCCCTAAATTGCAGTGCGTTGAGCCCTCAGGGCCACCGTACTCTGGGGATACTCAGCGTAAACTGTGGGACGTACCCACACAAGTTCTTCCATCTGGAGCCAGCTGCAGCCCCGGTGAAGGACACTGACATCGGACCTCTCCTTTCAGCACCTCGCAGCCGTACTGGCAGTTGGCCATGCCACAAGTGCGAGCGTCTGGTGGACACAAGGGGAAGACAACACATATTAACAGATGCTGATGTCACAGTGGAGTGCAAAGGGTGGAACAGTTTATACTGCGTTCACTCCCACCCACACTACATTCCACTCTGACATACACTCTCAAGCTTTGTCCTTATCCTCCAGCCAATGTGTACGAGCCACTTGCCTGACTTTTCTGATATTAGCCAGTTTGACCCTGGGGTGCAGACAACAGAGCAGCACACACGCTGCCATTATTAGATTCCTGTGCTGCATAGTCGCCCTGTGCTCACACCTTGCCCACGCAATCCTCGCTCACCAACTTTTATCCTCTCCAACACTTGAAAACTCATAATGCATCACCAACATATCAAAGCGCCAGTTTGCAGCGCCTGTGTTGTTGAGCCGTGCCAGGCAGATCAAGACCCTCCGAAATCATAATATCAAGGAATAGATTTCGCTCAGCCTCTTTCGATAACTTCGGACCTTTCAGAGGAAATTAAAAGCGAGGCTCATGCTGCCGCTGCTGCCTCAGTAGCCTGGAGTACAGAGTAATGACTGAGGTAAGCCAGGCTGATTAAAAGCTACAGTGATCTATTGATCAAAGCAGCAGCAAGGGAGAGAAGATGGTGTTTAACACTATTATGCTATCATCACACAACAACACCCAAGCATATCTTGGTATTGCCTCCAGTGGAGAGCATTTCAGACCCTAAAGGAGACAGAAAATTAATTATCTTCTGATAAAAACACAAATAACTTAAAATGAGGTACTGGGAGCTACGCCATCCTGGAGAGGAGACATGAGGAGAAAATTGTTATCAGGTGAGGAAACAGAATTTACAAAGAGACATGTGCAGGCTTCAACTTCCATTCTGTGCAATACCTCAGGGCAACCAATGAGAACTGTGCGTTCACTTGATGCTGTAAAGATCGTGTTTCTTTTTCATTTAAGACCCCTTCAAGGTTCTTCACAGGGGTTCTCCACTGTGTAGAGCCGCCATAATGAAGTGGATCAACACAGGGCGTTAATCAAAACAGTCTATCAAAGGACTGTGAGGCTGCCGTCAGAGGTAGTCAGAGGAAAAAGTATATTGTAATAGAGAGCATATGTCATCAGCATTGCCTTGTGCAGGCGTTTAGATGAATACATTTGTAGTGAAGCGAAGAAAAGGCTTCGCAGAATCATACCCGGGCTATAAAGCAGAGGATGAATATTTCAGACAACAATGCAAATGGTGTGTACAATCATTGTGTGTGTGTGTGTGTGTGTGTGTGTGTGTGTGAGAGGGGGGCACACTCACTTCCACAGCTCCCGTCAGGCAACAGCATGTAGCCGTTCAGGCAGTAGCACTTGTAACTCCCGTATGTGTTCATGCACCTGTGTTTACAAGGCCTCGGCTTCAGCCCGCACTCATTCAGGTCTGCAGAGAGAGGGGGAGAGAGAGAGAGAGAGAGAGGCATAAGTGGACCTAAGGAGATGAGAGAGAGAGAGAGAGAGAGAGAGAGAGAGAGAGAGAGAGAGAGAGAGGCCCTCCAACGCAGGTGAAATTAGTCAGAGGGCAAAGGTGAAGAGGTCAATTTTGTTAAACCTCACCCGTCCATTTAGTGTGGTCCCGAGGTGTCTGTGTGTGTGTTTGTGTGCGTTTGTGTGTTAATGTGTGTGTTTAAGAGGGGGGGGGGGGGGGGGGCGGAGGGCGAGGGAAGTGAAGCGTTGCCGTGTTCCGACAGGCCCACAACTCCCCTCTTTGATGATTGAACAGGAAGCCAGCGTTAACTGTCAACCTGCCGATAAATGATGAAGTTATTACTCTCTGACTCACCACAGCTTCATAATAGATACGTATAATTCCTTTGATTTATTTATTTTTTTGTACGCAGGCATAAAAAGGTTGAGAGATCTCGAACACAAGAGCCCTGTGAAAATTGTATTAAAAAATGATGTGTGTCTGAGTTCGTGGCAGTGAGGGCTCCAGGGAGAAAGGAATATGCCCAGAGCTTAACACCTGTCAAACGCTTATGCTAATTCAAGCCATTATAGCTTTGTCGAAGCAGACGGCCTCAAACACCGATGTAACTAAGAACGTTATCAATGTCTCCATCCTGTTGAATAGTCTCAGTCCCTGGGCCTCGGTGCTGCTGCCTCACTGGAGGGATTATGCAAAAACTACAGAACTGATTTCCATGATATTTTGTGGCAGAATGATGCGTTCTACAAGCACTCCCTTGGTTTGTTTGTTTGATTGTTTGCAGGATTACACAAAAACTACAGGACAGGGAAGAACCCATCAAACTTTGTTGCTAATTTTTCACATTGCGAGACATTTCCGTTTTTTTAACATGTCATTGATATCTCAGAGATTCATGAATCTTGATATTTACGAGTATGTGGAATTTGGTGCAGATCCACATAAAAATCCAGATCCAGGAAATTTCTATTTTAAGGAACGTCACAAAAACAAGGTGACATTCACAACAATAGAACTGTAGCCAAGCAACCGCTCAAAAGCTTTTTCGTCTTTCATAATGTCAGTCAGTTTGACGTGTTATAGCAGGAGGAAAACAACAGGTATATATAATAGCATTAATAATGTCTGCATTCTACTCAGGTATTTTGGTCCCAGGGCCTTGGTGTTTCGCTCCGGTGACTTACAGACACTCCTAAACGGAACAGAGCAGTCGTTAATGTTATTAGTTACACTCGTCCTTCCTGCTAACAAAAAGTCAAGCTGTCCTTCATGAGTCTACTTACTCCTGCCTCCGCCCCATCTATTTGAATGCATGGAATTAAAATAGCAGTCACAACATCCAGATTTCATGAGAAACATTTTTGATAGGTATTCAGGGAAAAAGGCACACATATATATATAAAGAGTTTTATTGCTCTTTCTAGTTTCTTTTCATCTAATGTAACAGAAAAAGCACAGGTATCACTTACGACATCATTAAATTGATGAACTCTATCCATGCACACCATTACCAGCACCCTGTTTTATTGCATGGTGACTGAAAGACTCCAAAAAAATACATATGATAAACACTGCTCTGAAGAAAATATTGATCTTAGTGAAATATAAGTTTCTCTAAGTCAATAATTTATTTCAGAAGATTCATTTTGCACACAAAGAATTTTTCATTTCCGTTTGCTTCAAGCTTTTTTTCCCTCCTAAATCAATTTTCAGATAAAGTTTTCTCATAAAGCGGTGTCACTGAACTGAAGAGGAACTGGTAAGGAATGTGAACTGAACTGATTTGAGCTGCTTCATGACTCAGCTCTTACTCAAAGCCATTTTCAAGAGTACATCTCAAAATGTAGTATTACTTAAACTGTGAGTAACTGTGAGTAATTCATCAGAATCTTTACTTGATTGTATTCTTTTAGATTTAATAAAGGCATTCACATGGAATAATGTAAAGCTGTTCTTGGTTTGGTTTCAGCATAAGGTCCAATTAATTTTCATGTCTGATCAAGCATAATTTTGCATGAGTGAGTAGGTAGAGATTAAATATGTATGGCTGCTGATGGAGACAGTAATGTGAAGAGCCAGTGTCTGACTTGGCCTGAATCTATTCTTCATATTTCTTCCACAAATATTTCTCCTGCACATGCAACTAAAATGTCTGGTCCGTTGGGAGTTCCAGGCCCAAAAGGCGAAAGTCAATTGTGAAACTACAGAAATCTACTCAAGTGGAATGAAGAAATTATAAATAACTTGGACTATCATCACCACTCTGTTTCTGGGTTACTGTGGAACCATCACAAATAGACTGCTTCTCACTGTACAGCACATGCCGGGTCATTTTCATATTGGCTGGCTGCATTAGAAATGGTGCCACGTTTAGCTCTCCGGACATATGCAGGGAGCATTCTCTGAGTGCCACATACCTCCCACATTTACCAGATACCACAGATTAATATGGATGAATGACGGAGCAGATGCCCGGTTTGTATGTCGACAGACCCCACCCTCTATTAATGCTAGCCTCGGGTCTACTAAAGCCATGTCGGCTGAGAGAACGGGCTCGGCTGGAATTTGGAATGACAAGCGCTTTAAGTCGTGTTCCACAACTATAAAGTCTTCTGGAAATACAGTGATGACTTTGTGAATGGGGAGCATCAACTTTACTGAAAACAAGAGTGAGGATAATAAGAGGCGTATTAAACTGTCATACAAGACATCAGTTTTCTTTGACCTTGTTTACACTACAGCAAATATTTTGTTGAACCGAATCTCTGTTCACACGACCGTCTTTTATCTCAACTGAACGACTACGAACACTCATACAAGCATGCCGGGCCGGCATGTAGAGAACCTGTCATAAAGCCGTCATTGCTTCTGTTTCTTCTAGAGCACCATCATTCCACGAGCTGTGACGTCACAGCGTTTTACTGACTTAAAACAAGAGAATGAATTATTGTGTCAAATTTTCATAAAACTTTGTGCAAGTACAAGATCAAACCTGAAGTGTGTGTGTGTGTGTGTGTGTGTGTGTGTGTGTGTGTGTTTGCCTCTTCAAGGTTATAGATGGAGGTTTTCTAACCAGGCGGTAACACAGATGCAAAGTCATGCCAAATGAATACTGACATTGCACTGTACACAAAACAGGTTTTGTTTCCCAAATGCTGCCTGTGGTGTGTGTGTGTGTGTGTGTGTGTGTGTGCATAGCTCTTTGAAAGACACAATACTTTCTGTCTGGGCTGATATTGATGCTTCTTATTTCTTTATCAATAATCAAACTGATTTGTCCCGTCTGACAGAAGGGTTATCTCTGCTCCTTTTCACGAGCCCAGGAGTTTGTTTTCTTCCCTCACAAGACACATATACACAAACACACACGCACATCCTCACTTTTCAGTTCTTTTAATTAGCGGTGTCACCCCATGTTTTCAGCTCTGGTGTTCACAGAAAACAACTGGCATTCTCATTACTGCAATCACAGAAAACCATAACAACACTGTCCATTGTAAGCGTGGCAGAGGAACAGGTCTCCACTTGCCATTGCTCTGAAAAACAGCTTAAAAATGTAAATGAGGGATTACTGAAGTGGTCACATTCTCAGAGAGAGCGGCAGCTCCGTGAACATCAGCACATGCCAGAAACAAAAAAACAGCCAGGGCCTCCTGTGTAGTAGGAGAAAACAACAAACACAACACAAACCACAGGACGAAGAGACGACACAAAAAGACAGGACCGGGCAAGGACACAGAGGGATTGAAGAGTTGAGAGATAATAGACAGATATGAGCACCACACTGACAATTCGACATGGCACAAGGACTGCAGAGGCCTGTGTGAGAGCGGTGGAGGTGCAGAGCTCCCTCTGGGCTCTTCACTGCACAGTAAATGAACTGCTGAGACACATGTGAAGGGATGCAAAGTGAACTGATTTATTGGGTCAGCTCCACTGAGGTATGCTTTGCTACATTCCTGACACACCTCTATCACTGACAGAGAGATTAACAGGGGTCTCTTTCTCAGGGGATGTGTATGTCTCTGAAGAAGATAAAACTTGGAGGGCCTTGTTCGTTCTAGCAGTATCGAGGAGCCGTGAGTGCTGTGTCCATGTCGATGATAGTTTTTAAAAAGGAAGGAGGAGCTCCTTTTTTTCCAGGTGCTCAAGAAAGAAACTGGAGAAAGAAGAAGTAGAGAAAATTGTGAGCTGTCTGGCTCCGAGGGTAGAGAGTGACAGAAGAGAGGCAGGTGTGGAGTGGTAAAGACTATGACATGCTTGGCATTCATGCTGGCATTTCCTCTGAAAAGCTGTTCCTGTGGCGTCTCTGGGTGGTGGACGACAGAAAGCAGTGAGGAATTAGTCGAGATTGACACTCTCTCCTCGGTCTCGCACAGTGCGGCACCATGCATGTTGCTAAGACGGGGTGAAAAAGAGAAGCTGCTGGGTGTGGAGGAGGTCGGTCGATGAATCTCACCCTCCATCACTACTCTCGCTGGCTGATGATCCACAGGGAGAAAGATAGGGAGGTGACTGGCCCACACTGGTGGGGTTAAATAGTCCAGCTCTTCTTCTTTTGACAAAAGGAAATGGGTTAGAGAGGAAGGGAGAGGGTGGGATTGGGGGTATTGAGGTTTTGATTGAGATAAAATAGTAAAAGAGAGGAGGATGAATAAAAAGGACAAAGGGACAGAGAGAGAAAGAGAGAGATGTGAGGATGACAAGCACCAACCAATGGATTAGAACACCTCTGACCACACACCACATTCCTGGAAAGTAAAGAGGAACAATATGCATCAAAGAGGATTACACTTGTGGGAATTGGACATGAGCTGAGTATCAGGACAGAAGAAATTGAGGGCTCATGGGAGAAAGAGTGAAAATTGTTTTTGAGTCCCTTCTCCTCCTCGTGCCCTTTCTTCTCCTCTGTGCTGTAAAAATTTTTTTGTCATGAGGATGAAATAGGATCTCGGAGTATTATATATACATTGTTTTTCGCGGACTCAGAGGATCCATTCGCAATTTTGTATGAGGAGGTTCAAAGGTGGACAGGCGTCACCATTTAGAAACCAGGCAAAGAAGAATTTCAGCCCCTCCCCTCTCTCTCCGTCTGCCTACCTATCCATCCAGCCGCCTCTCCTCTGGCGCTGAGCTAACAACACCTATTGTTAAGTGACAGCAATATGATACAGCTACCTGTGACTGCTTTGCACGCTTCAAATCAGTCAAGCGTGTCCCTATCGAGGGGTTGTGGTAATTTAAACTGAGAGGTTGTGCAAGCCCAGTGCATTCTTTCTCACTCTGCCCAGTACTGAAACAGTTGTTGGACACAGAGTCACAGTTGGTGGGTATTGGGTTGAGAGGTTTCAGTCGCTGAGATAAAATATTCACCAACAGAATCATTTCACCACTAAACGTATGTATGTACCTCGTTGTATGCATATGATAATGTAAAAGCATGTAACAAAGTATGTTATGTTTTTATTGGTGTTTGTTTGTCATCTAGCAGGATTACTCAAAACCGACCTGACCCATTTCTGATGATATTTTGTGGAGGGGTGGAGCATGACCCAAGAGAGGAAGCATTACATTTTGGTGCAGATTTGGATAAACGCGAAAGGATCCATGATTTTATTTTTAAACCTTCTTTAACAGAAAGAGAAAGGATGTTGTGTGCCCCTCTAGTTCTGATTTAAATTTGACCTATGATAAACGATTGATCCACATTCGATCAAGGTTTGAAATTAGACTGTTGTCATGCCCAACAACAGCCGAGGAAGACAGTAGGAGGAACACATTGGCTTAAGTGTTAACACTACAAGTACAACATAACTAAACTAGTATAATATAACTTAAATAAATATTGCCAATTCTCGTTCATACACATATGCTGTGTTCATATATTGTTTGCGCAAACTATCACATGAAGGTGGAAAACAGCAGCATTTCTGAGAAATGCCCCCAGAGAAAAATTCTGCATGATGATTATCTGAAAATCTGAGATTTACACCTGTGGGACTTGAAATTGTTTGTGGAACACAACAAAGTGCATCATGGGGCTGGAATAATAAAACCGTGAAAACAGACTAGGTTGGACAGATGTTAGCAGAATACTGCTACAAGGAGGTTATGATTTCCTTTACAATAGTCTTTTAGTAGGATGATGATGATAAATAAACTACTGAACTAATTTCCATTTAATTATGTGGTGAGGTAAGAAGGTAAGGACGGATTTTCAACAAAGATTAGTCGTATTAAGGGGACTGCTATTTATGAGTGTGCACAATTTAGTGAGGATAAAAATAAAAATCTGGATCTAGCTAATCTAAATGTGGTTTCATAAGGGGACTGTTGGACCGTTTGACTGTCTTTGTCTTTACAGGGAAAATGTGACATTATGTTTTGCATCATGACTATCACCTCTCGGGTCAATTAGGACGAAGTGTTCTATCAACGAGATTCTGTTTCCTCATTACTGCATGTACTCTGTAGATCAAACATTACTTCATACCTCTTTAATGACCTTGTTATAAAACAGAACATTGATCAAACAAACACAATTTGGAGCAATTAGATGACAGCTGAGAGAAAATACACAGTACGATGACATGCATGCGATACTTTAAATACTTGCAGCTGTTTGAGCACAGCCAGGAACACAAACAGTGACAGAGAGAGAGAGGGATCGGTTTCTAAACCAACATCTGTGTCGTATCTGTCTACACATACACTGAATTAAATTCAGGAGGAGATCAGAGGAAGTAACCATGAAATGACAGCGATGTGGCGTTACTAAGATCAAGCAGTTAAAGTTCCAGATATTACCTAATATTCCAAAAACAGATTTGGATCAAACCGTGCTACCACAGTCCTAGACGAACATACTTACGGCAGTATTAAATATAAAGTTGGCTGACAAACAAGGAGCGAACAGAAGAAAAGCTCTAGCTCCATTTCTTCTGATGTATGAGAGATTATTCCTCCAGCAAAGGTATTTTAATAGTGTCTCAACAGCAGGTCAACTACACCTAATTAAATCCACCTGCACAGAATAATCATTGTATTAAAAGGATTAGCTCAGAGGGGAAGTGTGCATTTTTAAACAGATTATCCCGATAATGAGTTTATTTGTGCAGTGAGAGCGTGTCCATCTGTTGTCGCCATGCCGCATGACAGATGCATTTCTCATCAGTAACGAAGGTGAAGCACTTCTTCTTCTTGTCCCCAAAATAAAAGGGTTCTTCAAATAGAGGTTATTATTCTTAATTCTGCTGATTTAATGATGAAAAATAATGAGATTCATTAAAATCAAATCCCGTTGTGGAAGTTTTGAAGTGATGAAAGTGAAATTAGCACAGAGGGGAACTTCTCTGGCAGGTGGAAATTATTGGCACTCAAATTAGAGCAGGTATGTACTTACTGAAGTTTTTTCCTAATGATACTGCCTCATAAATAAGGCTTTTGTTCTGAAAGTGATTTAATCAATACGGTATTTGAGGTGCTTGTTTCGTCGTAACACTCCTGTTTCCTCTGAGATTTGTTTTTGCTCGGTACACACCAGTGTTTCCAAGGTGTTTAACACTTGTGTTAATCCTGATGCCTCCAGGGTCATGCAACTGTCCACACCTCCCATTTAGAGCGAAGGAATGTGTATACGTTGATGTGTTTCCCCAAAAAACCTCTCTGCAGATGATAGTTTAACATTTTGATATTTTAATGATGTGTTACCTGATTTATCTGCTTTGTTTGTCTGTTATTAAGCAGGATTACACAAAAAGAAACTGGATGGATTTCCACAAAACCTGGAGGACGAATGTGGTGTGAGTCAGGAAAGAACTTTTGGTGCGGCTCCAGATCTCGGAGCGGATCCTTATATATTTAAGAAGTTTCCTTGTGTGGTTTCTTCAAAGTAAAACAAAGAAGTGACTGTGAAGAGACTTAACCAATGCATGTTTGAAAAGTCTGCTAATATACCAAAGGTGTTTCTTTAAAAACTGTATTTTAATTCAAAGAACACACACTGAAATATGCTCAGAATAATAGTAATGGGAAATGAAATCTAGTCATTTTAAGTACAATGACCTAAAAAGTTCAACATTGTTTTGCTGTGTATCATGGTGACTGCTTGACTTTTAGCAGCATGGAGGTTAGAGAAGCAGCTCTGGGCAACTTCTTCCACCAGCTCCTGCAGTTGACTTGTCAAGATAAATGTGGGGCTCCGCAGGGACGGGATATTGGAATACTTCAAAACATTGGCCACCTGGCACATCAATAGTAAACCTCAAATCAATGTTTAACTGGGGCTGCATTTAAATGAGCAAATCTAATCTATGGCTCCTGAATAATTAAATTGGTTTTCATAGCTTGCAGCAGTTCAAAAGCAGAATCCAAGGTTATCTCCACCCTGAATAGACCGAAGGGGCAAGTCCTCCATTCAAAGTGTACGTAAAAACTGGAAGCGCCATTGAACGTCCCGAGCTTAATGGACAATCGTGCGTTGGATGGACACTTTAAAGTACAGTCTCATCTTGAAAGCGTCTGTGGTATCACATTTGTCAGATAAGTTTGTCTGAAGGCTTGGCGGCAGCGTCTATTGTAGTTGGATATGGGACATAGATCCTTTTTCCTCTCCCCTTTGTTGCGGATTAAGACAAAGTAGAGCCGTCTGGCCAGGCAGACAGGAGCCACCTATAGCCTCGAAATGCAGGATGAGTCATTTGGAACATTCCGGAAAGGATTTCAACACCCCCCCCCCCCCTCCTCCCAACTGTTTTTAATTACACACTATCCTATTCCTGTCTTAGGGCGTGAATTCCACAAGTATTCTCAAACTGCTTGGATGCACGTCAACTTACCCTTAAGTGGAACACTCTAATGCTTTTCAACATGCCCAATCTGTCAATAATGAGAAAGCAGAAAGCTCAGGCATCTACACACACACACACACACACACACACACACACACAGAGCTCTTTCAATAGCATTGGTTGCACTCAGCCAGTTGCACTGAGTTATCTCAGGTCAGTAATTGAGATGTTATCTTCACAAGAGAGGATGCACTCCCGGCATCATTCAACACAGCCTCACCACTCATTTCCATTTGAGCTGAATCAGCGTTCTCTCTCTCCACCTCCTCCCCATTGTGATTAAAGAGTATCACTTCTCTTGGCTGGTGGAAAACCAGCTCCTGCTCGATGAGTAAGTAGTAACTGTAATACGCTGTGTGTTGCTGCGGTGAAGATCGGACCACAATAAACATTTATGATCATCCTGCCTCTGCTCAGTGCCTGCAGGGGGGCTCTCCTACACTGAGTTTTCATATGAAAACAGTACATGTCAGCAGGCCTGTGTGGGCTGCTTCAGGAGTTTGAGTCATGGTGTGCTCACTCACTCTCTTTCTTAGGAAGTCTAATATATTTTCCTACACCACAAGTAGCAGGTGTGCACAGGTTTTTTAAATACAGGTAAACCTACTAGAAAAAAGGCAAACTCATTTCCCATAACCAGCCTTCCTGTTTTTTCTACAGTGAAATATTTTCAACGTCATGAACATATTGGAAACTAAGACGCTCTCTCACCTCACCGCTGTTGCTCCCAAGACTTAAGAGTGAAAACGATAAGTACACCAACAATCATGGCTATTTATGTGCCAATGATCGGGCGTTCAATGTGCGTCATAACGTAGCGCAGAAAAAGTGCAGCGTCAGCATCTAGACTGACAAAATAAAGAAGAAGAACTTTGCTTGTTCACCCGGGTGTCATGTTTCTGTCACTGCTGAATGGAGCCAATAAAAACCAGAGAGTCACGTGACCCAGGAGTGAAGGAAAGTTCGTGGGTAAAAAAGGGTATAATGATATAATGATATAAAACTTCACATACGACTGTGTTTTCTACGTTTAACAAGTAAAAGCTCACCTTGATTGCAGGTCTTGCCAGTGAAGCCCGGGTGGCACTTGCACTTATTGGGTCCCACGCAGTCTCCGTGCTTACAGCCCGGCTGGCACACAGCTGTTCAGAGAGGATTCAGAGAAGAGGAGACAGATCAGTGCAGCGCCCCGGCAGACGTCTTGTACCAGATCAGGATGACAAAGCACTTAATCCCACTGTGTCTTGACTTCCACAACCCGTTGGCTGTAAATTATCTGTTTACTCCACATTACAGAAACAAGATATCTTTCATTATAGGTAATAAGTCATATCGGAGATGTGTTTGTTCCTCGTGTGACAGTGTTATTATCACTAATGATAATAGAGAAGCCATTTTCAGTGAACTCGATCTTTTATCACATTGGGAAATCTTTAATTAGCTCCCTGATATTAAATCATTTTATTCTATGTGAGATTGTTTGACCTTTAACCACCAGGGAAACTTTGGATTTTTCCAGTTTTTAAATGCAACACTGATATTTACACTGGTGCAGGAATTACCTAGGTTAATAATATTTCCCTCTAAGACTGGAGAGTTAACAATTGGAGCACTAAAATAGTAAATTATAATTAGTGCCTTTGTAAAGAGCTACCCTCACTTGGTATACTGTGCGTGGATGGGGATATTTTGAGTGTGTGTAGAGACGTGGTAGCTGCAGGAACTGTACACAGCCTCAGTGACTCTCTGTGTTCTGTCTCAGTGAGCTGGAGGCCTGCCCTGCTTATCTGACTGTGCTTACTGCAGCCTGCTGCTGAGCATGTCTGATACATGGGGCCTCAGCCAAGTGTTACTAATTTTCATTAAAAGCTTCATTAATTCTGTCATAATACAGTGCAATCAGAGGACTTAATTATCACTGTGGTGGAGGAGGTAGAGAGAGTGTGTGTGTGTGTGTGTGTGTGTGTGTGTGTGTGTGTGTGTGTGTGTGTGTGTGTGAGTGTGTGTGTGTGCCTGTGTGTGTGTGTGTGTCAGAGAAAGGGAAAGAGAGAGAGAGTGATTGTGGTGGCGAGTGCTTATCACAGCAGCCAGTTTGTTGTGTAGTGAAAGGTGTGATGGTGAACTTTTTATTTGTGGCCACACAGCTGTAGGCTATACTATATTGCTCTGTCAGCGATGCCTTGCATATTACAGCCATACAACCATCTTGGTAAATGACCTGTAAGAGGAAGGCTTTGTTTTCACTGCCTCCTGTTTGTCAGCCTGACCTTTAGCAGCATTGCTCAAAAACAACATAATGGTTTCAGTTATAAATTGCTTCATGGGGAAAAAGACAAACAGATTAGTAAATGTTCAGACCCCAAATAGCACCACATTAAAAATGTGAGGGTCTGTGTTGGTGTGGATGCTGTGAGAAAATGACAAATGATCGAGGTCCACTTTTAAACTGGAATTACCGCCCTGCTGCTGTATGTCTCTGCCAAATAGTTTGCATAGCGGGCGACATTTTTTGTTAATCTTGTTTTAGTTCATCTTTGAGTCCGAGAGACAACTGGTCAAAACTTAAAGAAATTCCCTGAGGGCAGAATTGAGATATCATGTTCAAGAGGCCAAAAACATTTTTTGTGAGGAGACTGTGACCTTGACCTCTAACCACCAAACTCTAATCAGTCAATATGTGGGTCTATGTGAGCATTTGTGCCAAATTTGAAAGGATTATTTTCAGGCGTCGTTAAGATCATGTGTTCACAAGGTAAAACATTGTTTTATGAAGTTACAGCAACCTTGACCTTTGACCATGAAAATGTAATCACTTCATCCATGAGTCTGAGAAGTTATTCGGTGTCCAGATGTTTGAGGGTAAACTGGATTGGAACTGAGCATGATCTTACTTGGCCGTGTGAATAGCACCAACATAAAGCATTTTATCTTTCTGCTTGTTAATCTGAACAATGAGGTGACATATTCACATGGCACATTTGCAGCTCTATTTCAAATGAACTGTGCAGCCTTGGTGGGGATATCACTCTCTAATGCTCTAATGGTTTCGATAGCTACAAATAACTTGGAGGCTGTATATATATATATATTGACATTTATCACATATTCCCTTCCATTGGGCTACCTAAATGACCTGAAGAATAAAGGGTTCTCTATATATGAAATGTACACATTCAGAATCAAGTTACAATCTGTGAAGTTTCCATTCATACACATTCAGCTTGTGGGGGAAGCAGTGCTCTGCAGTGGAACCACTTCAGCTCCTTATGTTTCAGTCTCTAACACTGAATTCACAGGCAAAGCTATGAGACGAATCCAAGCCTCTCCTGGAGTAGATAACATCTCCAGACTCATTCCACTTCATTGAGTGATGTAATCAAATAGGAGGAAAGTATTGTTAGTCGACGCTGTGAAGGCTGTGATACGAGCCAGGATGTTAACGCACTGGGCAAAGCTCACATTAAAAAGGGCCCAATCTGGTGAGGAACATGAAGAGAGTCTTACTTTTCTGGAGGCAGAAGATTGTTAGACCTCGGTGCAGTCAGATGACGAAAGGGGAGAAGTGACTGATGTTGTTCGTTAGAGGATAGTCAAGTGGAGTGCTTTTTGTTTGTCACCTACATAGCAGTATTTTGATTAGCAGTATCAGAAGGGGCCATCCACAGGCCGTGCCTCTGGGGGTATTTTTGAGCCTCTGGCCTGGCAGAGAGATCAGGAAAATGGCCAGTGTTCATTAAACACAGAAGACTAAAAATGGCCGTACCAGCTGGAGGGCCAAACATAGCACGTACGACCCTTGCTCCATGAACAGCATCAAAACACGCCGAGTGATGACACACTTTCACTCTGATTTACATCAGCCATTCCTCTGGACACGAGACGCCTGGTACTGATGCAGACTCTTGATTTATTGTCCATCTGTGAATATCTGATTATAATTACAAAGGAAAGTATTATTTTTTTAATTGATACTGATACTGTATATGAATTTTAATACCAGCTTAATGAAGTAAAATGGGAAAATCATTACATAGTTAAATACAAGTTGCATCAACTTACAATCCACTAATTAATCACACAAGGCTGCTTCTAATGATTATTTCATTATGGGCTGATTTTATGAAATGCTAATTTTCTCTTTGAAAATACCAAATGAGTTCCCACAGACTCAGGTGATACTTGAAAATAGTGTATTTGTCAGCACAGCAGTTCTGAACTCAACAACTGTTCAGTTTACAATCCCATAAAAGTGAGAAAAGCAAACAACGCAGGGAATATTTTAGCCTCGTTTCAACCGTCTTAGCCCTGGAACTTTTTTAAAGAAACTAGATTCTTGCAGACTGTGTTTTCGTCACAGTCTAAAGACCAGAGGAGATCAGATAATCAGTTCCTGTGATTGAAATGCAGCTTTTATTTAACAAATGATGAATGATTGAAAAACAGAATTGTTGAGCTAATTAAATGGTCACCAGGTGACCTACAAAAAAGATGTTATGGGTAAAATATATATTGAATATTATTGGTATGGGCTAAAAATTAACTCGATGAAGACGGGCAGCAGGTGAGAACTGAGTGCTTTTCTATGTTGTTTTTTTCTAAATTAAATGAATTAAAATGACAAAATATTAAAATGTTAAAATATTTTTAACATCCAAATCATGTGAAGCCAAGTCAACCACAGGTATTTGTTTAATTGTGAAAGCCTATGACAGCAACCTTGACCCATTCATTCCTGCGAACTGCACGGCAAGCACATCAAAATGGATCACATGAAGACAGAAATAGCCAGTGGTGAATACATTCTCAGTGGCTTTGCTGCTTGTAAAAAGTGCCAAAATGTACAAGCTTTTGAAAGCAGCAAGCTAGCTCAGCACGTCTTTGCTGAGGAAACACATTGACAGCTGCAGTTGAAAGATACTTTACCATGAACACAACTCAACCATCTAAACGTGAGGAGGAGGAGGCCATGAGTGTGTCGGGTTGCGGGACATATGCTAAGGGATCAGGGTGGGGCTGGATTTGACTTGGAGATGATTGCAGGTAACAGGACAAAGCTTTGCGGGTGTGGGCGGGGGTGGGTTTTGCAAAAATGAACCCATGCAGGACAAAATACGTAAGTATACAGATAACAGTACAGACGGAAATTTTAGTGCCTGAATTTGCTACATTTTTATTTGTATGGAGTGAAAAAATGATCTGCCTGGTGGTGACACTGTCATTCTCAACCCAACTAAACCGATCAAGATTCAAATGTGTGTAGAGCCTCTCTTGCACCGTGCACATGGATTTATTATATATTGATGTTTTAATTAAAAAACATTATGGATTTCAGCTTTGAGGGTTTCATTAGCATTCCAAGGGGTCGAGGGGGGAAGTTGAATCTTAATAAGCCACTAAAGAACCTCAGCATAATTCATGTTAGACATGTCCTCAGGTGAAAGCAGGTCTGCCGAGCGTAAGCTGTTTGCATAGATCTGTGGCCAGAGGGAAGGAGGTGGTTCGCTGCCAACGGGTGTGAGGTGTTGGGTGTGGAGATGAGGGTGGGGGTGTTGGGTGTTGTGGACTTGGCTCTATAAATAAGTGAGTGGGCCCAGGATTCAGAGGATGTGCCCCCCAGCAATACATGTCTAGCAAGATTATTTCAAGAAACATGTGGAGCTAACCTTGGGGCTGGCACCTTATCCCGACTACTCTGTGAGTTAAGGCGAAGAGAGCTGCAAAACAAATAGCCACACAAAGAAAAGGTTGCAGGTGCTGTTTAGTCTTTGAGAGGGAAGAAACAAAATGAAACATGATGTTAGAGGGCAGAGGGGGTCTCTGTCACTGTGACAGGCAAACATTCCTGGAAAAAAAGAAGAAACACAAACACACACACACACACACACACACACACACACACACACACACACACACACACACACAGACAGACAGACAGACAGACAGACAGACAGACAGACAGACAGACAGACAGACAGACAGACAGACAGACAGACAGACAGACAGACAGACAGACAGACAGACAGACAGACAGACAGACAGACAGACAGACAGACAGACAGACACGCACGCACGCACGCACGCACGCACGCGCACACACACACACACACACACACACACACACACACACACACACACACACACACACACACACACACACACTGGAGTTCTGGAGTCACACATATCCCCAGTTGCCTCAGGACAACATGTAAATTTTGAATGCGTTAACAATTGAGTTTTAATAATTAAAATGAAGTCTGACTGGACCCCATGTCTCCGGGGGTGTTTTTCTCTCATTCTGGAAAATGTTAACTTCATATTCCCTATCACCAACATCTAGATGGGGCTGAATAAAGTAGTTTCCCCTCACACTCCGCACAATGGTAAAAATCACATTGCTGCACTGAAAGGTGAACATACCGCCATTATCATCCAATGAGATCACACTACTGGTTCCTTCAATATAAAATAAATGCTCCAGCTACATGGCGTTACACTGGGGATCTGATTTTTAAATCAGCACACTTTTAATTTCCTTTAAAGCCAGAAATGTGTCAAATAATTCCATGCAAGAGTCTTTTATTTCTGAAAACGTTCCCTCTACTTTTTTTCTTTTTACGAGTGACCCCTTCCATTAAGTTTTCACCTTATTACCTTAAAGAGATGAAAAGGCACACTTTTAGTTAGGCCTTTACAGCCCAGTGATCATGAAAGAAAGTGGGAGTCAAGGAGGAAACCGCACAGACAATCACGATAAAGTGAATTACTTAAACTGAGGTATCGCTTCTCTGCTTTCATCTCTCACTTGTTAGCTCACATTACCAATTCAGGAGTCCTGCCTTAATCCTGTCCACTGCGTCTGCAGAAACAAAGACTCCACACAATCACACTAAGTCCTGCTCTCAGAGGATTTGTAAATTCACCGGGACCAAATTATTCTGTGTGAACTATTTAATATGGAGCTGATATTCAACCCAGTACCTTTACAATGGAGAGGAAATCAATGTCTTCCTATCTGTTTGAGTCTATTATACAATTGTCTCTAGTCCTTTGAGACGTCCAAGTCAAGTCACAGTTCTTCCAGGTCTAAAACAACAACACAATATGCAGACATGTATTTTTCATGTAAATTAATGCACATTTTCCTTCTCTGCCGTTCTGCAAATATTAGAAGCTGGTGACACAACTTTTTTTCAGTCAGTTGCCCAAAAAGCATTGCAACAATTTCACAAGTCTTAGCTTGGATACTCAAGTCACAGGCTGTTGCTGTCAGTTTTTGTGAAAGATGTTTTAAGTTCTGTTAAAGGAAGACGGTGGTTATAACCAATAAACTTAAGGTTTGGGGTGAATGCTGCTATGTTTATAAAAAGAAACATCATTTGCACACAGAGTTCTGTCTCCTGCCTGAAAGCTGGAGAAACTCAGAATCAAATTGGTTGCAACCACAATGCTTCAAGGGCACCAACTGGTCATGCATTGTTGGGACGTCCCCTTTGTCCTTAACCATGTACATTTCTGTATCGATATATTAACTTGGGCTGAATAATTTTAATTCTTCAGTCAGGCTGAAGTCTTGATTTTTTAAGCAAAGCCCCGAAAGGTTTTGCTCTTTCTCAAAAGATAAATGAATTTTGTTAATGCAACGTTTAACATTGGAATGAAATGTATCGTTTTTTTGTTCTGTCAATTTAAGGATTTTTTTTAAGTTGGTTCAACAATTGTAATGTTCAGTGTATAATGTGCCTTAAATCTGTTTACAATCACAGATTTAGTTTGATCTGACATCAGCTGTAACAGATGATCAAATCTCCTGATATCGCTGACAGAGTGAACCACTGATCATTAAGACTAGTGGAGGCCACTTGTTGATTTGACAGTTAATCATCCTCATCAAGAGAAATGAAAATTGTTTTACTGTTATTGCACTGGAAACACAGTTAGCAAAGCAAATGCTGAACAAATGTTCGTATGCTCACAGTGGCATAAAAAATGTTCCTGATGGCAGCCAGTTAGAATAAGTAGCTTCAAGTGTGGCTCAGCCTGCCTGATGGCCTGTCAGAACATTATAAGTGGAGTTTGAGTTTCAATCTCTCTCTCTCTCTCTCTCTCCATCTGCCTGATTTTCTCGCTTGTCTCCCTCTTCCCCTCTCTGCCAGACTCCTTACCTCAAAACCATTTCCCTTACACCTCAGGATTTCTACTTTCTCCAGCTCTTAGTTCTTTCCTTCCTCGCCCCCTCCTCGCTCTTTCAATTCCAGGAGCTTTTAAAAAAGTCAAGGTTGATCCATTTCTCATTCTTTGAGAGAAGTAGCACAAACTTATCGCTGAGCTCCGCGGCCGAGAGAGCCACAATCCTCCGGCTCCGATCTAATCTCCTCGATCGCCACAGAAACTTAAACCTGAAATCTGTGACGACTGCATCCTCTCACATGCATGCACACAAAGAGGCACTCATACACTCATACACACAGATACACACACACTTCCCATGATTACAATCCACCTCCTTCCTCTAAGGTTTAAATCAGCACCTTACTGACTTGATGGAATACTGATTGTAGTCTGAAGTGAACAGATTTGAGCTGTGCGCGCAGTCCGGAGCATTTAAAAGCATTAAGGCAATGATGCAACTCTGAGTTCAGATATGGTTTTGATTGGAAAAAGGAATAGCAGCTTGATACGGTGGATAGACTAAAAATTAGCTGATATTTTTGGTTCAACAGAACATACGTGACTCCAGAACAACAAAGAAAACATGCTCACACACTGCTTCTTGGGTGGTTGAGTTATTGATGCAGAAATTAATTTTCTAATGTGACTGTGCTAGATTTGTTATTACCTTAATGCCAACTGTGATGTGTTATCACTCCCCATATCTAAAGGCAAAGCAACGGTTGCGATGCTGATGGAACTGTATCCAGGCTACATGTGCTCTGCTGAGGCAATTTGCATTAATGTCTTGGTTTTAAGTGGTTGAAATACCAGCACATGAATCACGTCTTGCCTCATGAGCCTCTGTGATAATCATCGTCATCTACTTCATATTTGTCCAAAACCTACATCCACTCCACTTTGAAATCTTCTGAATCTGGGGCGCTGTCAAGGCAGATAGCCCAGTACAGATGCACTGGGAGGAATTGGGCATGGAGCAGCCGACTCGTGCCAGGATTGCTGCTGAATCTGGCCTCATGTTCAAACAAACGGTATCAAATGATGCAATTGAGCTGTCAGAGGGAAACATAGATGCTTTTGCTTATATCAGTCCAGCACAGACTGTGTGGATCAAGTGTCAAGGCCTCGTGTAAAGGTAGGTTTTTGTACAAGGCCAACTATTGCAAAAAAAAGCCTCTAATTTACAACCATGAAATCAACCCTTCCTCAAAGGTCTGTCCCAATAAAACATTAGCATAACTTGTTTTTCTCACTCCAAGTGTATGTAAGAATAAAATTATCATATTTTGTGTCTAACAGACATGAAGCAAGAGGTGGATAAAAAGAAGATTTGCCTCGCACAGTCCTTGGGGTAATCTGGAGGAGCTAAAAGAAATACAAAGCACCGGGGCCATGAACTCCAGTAACGCTGTTTGTATTCTCCAGGATAAAATAAGAAATAGTGCAGTACACTCTAACACGAAGAAAAAAATGGTCTGCCACTTCTGCATGGAAATCAGAGTGAAAAATAGCTGCTAATAACAGCGAATTCAGCAAACTTCAGCATGCAGCAGCTTTGGACCCAACAAGCAGTGTGCGACATATTTTCTCACAAAAAACATAATAAATACAATGAGTTAAACAAAAGGTCAATTAAGGCATGGCATGATGAGTGTCAACACATAAAAAACATAAATAATAACTGACAATTTTAGCTGTGAATAACACAAAATGAGGATTAAGGATTAATAAACATTAATTTAACATGTAGCCTGAACCAACATGCACCCTTTTAAACCTTTATAAGCCTTTTCCACAACAGGAACTTACAGTCCGTAACCTGGAGCTTCCAATAACCTGAACTTTTATGAACTTGTAAGAGTTTGTTTCTGCCGTTTGTTTCCGCTGTGTTTTACAAAGAGGGATGTTTTGGATACATGTCACTGAGAAGGAGACAGAGCTTTGAATTCTAGACGTCCTGTTCTATGCGTTGTTTGGTTGATGGGTGCGGTGGTGCGACGGAAAACAATTCAGCGTATCCTGGGATGTTTTTGATTTGTGATTATTTTCTTGTGTTTGTTGTGGTCATCATCAGTGCTGACAGATGTATGATAATTATTGTATTTGCCCTCTGTACGATCAATAACGTATGATGTACGACTTGATTTGATCATTTTGTGACACAGTTGTAATCTGGATTCTAAAATATGGAGCACTTTTGCTTTTACACATTTCTTCTCACGTGACGTCTTTCTAGCAAATCATTAATGATAGGGTTATGATGAACATACAAGGATTCCTACGTCTGTATTTATGCATCCCTTCTCAGGTGACATCTTTTCCTGATGATGAATATGACAGTCACGAGTCATGACGCTGAGAGTCGCCTCTCCCGAGAATATCACAAGTCTTCTGTCTCATGTTTCATATTATGTAAATATATAGATGTTTCACACCTCAGTGATAAATCACTTTGGGATTTCGACACAACTTTGAAACATCTGTATTGAGCGTACTATCCCTACTCTGGTCGCATAAGATTTTCCTTAAAATGTTAAGCTTCTGGTAAAATACTTAAAGTATACATTTCACACATACTAACACTGGAGTAAAACGTCCACAGACAGTAATTGGACAGCACAACTTAATGACAGAAGTGCTAATAAACAGTTAAAACCACTGCTTTCACTACTGTTGATACAAGGAGGGGCCATCTTGAGTTTCGGAGTCAGAGGTGGTGTGGTGAGGTTCCTCCGACTTTCTGAGTCGAAATTCCGACTTCTGGTGGGGGTCAGAAATTCTGTGCTCTGAGGTTTAATGGAGCGCGGCATAACGCTTGGCAAGGAAATAAAATGTCCAGTTATTCCTTCAGGTTGGAGTTTGTTTTATTTTCCTGTGATGGAAAAGGCCTTTTTGTGCTTTACCCATTTCTTCATGAAACCTCCATAGCAAAGCAGAAGCTATACCATGACAGGCACCAAGCCATGCAGGGGATGTGGCATTTGTGAGGCAACTGGCCAGAGAACCATGTTAATATATTCACACCTCCCCTGGGTAGGATTACAGGAGAGCTTACACAATGTAAATATGTCGAAAATGTGACGTGTTCATGTTTCTTACAGTGTTACACACACGTGGTGCTGTGATACTAGTAAACGACACATCCTCTGAATCCTCTGAGTGGCGTTGCTGAATGTATGAGTCGAGGTATGTACACCTGACAACACTGCGGGTTGTGTGCACACTGCCCCTGCTATGTTTCTTCTTCTGTCAGTGTTAGCGAGCTTGTTTTTGCATTTTAATAATCTGTAGTCAATCTCATGTGTCCGCCTCCAGCTACAGTCTCTACCTCATCACCGCCACATGCAGCCGGTCCTCCATTCAACCAGCCATTACCATCAATCTTTAGTCAAAGACCGTCCCAGGTGTGATGCCCCATTAGCTTTATGTTTCTGTTGTGAAGACGTGCATGTGTGTGTGTGTGTGTTTGTTTCTCCGAGCCTTTAGCGTTACAGCGTCCCCTCTGTCTAATGGCATCTGTGACCCCAGCTTGAAACCTTGCAACCTTGTTAGCCCCATTTGCCCACCCCCCCCAGCAGCAGAGGCAGGCATGGTGGCACTCACGCTGGCAGTGACCCCAGGAGCGGCGCGTCCATCCCCAGCAGCAGTCCACCCTGGCCCCGTATCGACACAGGCCATTGGATGAGGCCATCTGCCGTGGCCACCTGTGTGGGGATGACATAATTAGTTCACGGCCAATTAAAATGTCTCAATGAAAGGCAGGGGTCTTTTCAATGTTGTTTGGGGAGAGGCTTCAAAAGTTTTCCCATGATTCCTTTTACTCTTCTACTGTAGAGAGAAAAGAAGAACATCAAGTGTAAACATGAAAGGTTTTCTTTCTTTAAGGAATGGATGCCGTATGTTGTACATATTGTGAATTCATATAATTCTGTCACGTGCATTGAAAATAAAAGAGAAAGTAGGGCTCCAATAAAATAAATATATTTTTCTATTATCAGTAAATTGTGAAAAAATCCCATTACAGTTTTATTATTTCATTACAGGCGTGTGGATCAGGTTAGAAGTCATTATCTGCCTGAAGCCCTTAAATATATGTATGATAACTATCTCTATTTATTAGAGAGTATTTGTTACTATAACCGTACAATTTGACGACACTGGAAGATAATATCTATTGTCCCTACGACAGAGAAAAGAGCTTTGTATTAGTTTTATACAGACATAAGTTATTTCCCCAACACTGAAATTCCTCTTACAGCTGGATGTTTTTGTTACACCATGTTCTATTCAGCTCAGAGCAAGAAATAGCTTCTTGGCAGACAGTGCATGTGGATTACCTTTTTATCTGTACCAAGACTCACCATATATTTATAGAGAGAATAGGCTGAAGGAATGATTCCATTTAAGGATACTGATGAAAATCTGAGCTGCATACTTTGAGCGCCGGGCTCTGTGATGTTACCTACAGTCTGGCAAATAATAAATGAATCTGAAGCGAGGAAAGACTGTGCGGGATGAGTTTTCCTACAGTACAATAAAGAAAATATCTATCTCCTTAAGCGCTGAGACTACGCTTTCTCTTTATCTCTTTCTATCATTATAAAAGGTCTTGAGGACATGAAAGTTTGGAGAGATCACTAAATAAGTCCAGTATATGAAAACTGAATGCCCTGAACTGACTATGCAGATTTGAAGCTTCACAGAGGTGCTGCAAACACTGTAATCCACTTCCAAAACAGAGAAGTCTTCTTGAAATACCCCCTTAACACAAAAGAAGCCTTCTTGTGTTCCTGAATGTGAGAGTGAGGTTGACACTCAGTATTCAAGGCACATCCTTTGCCGCTATCCCGGCCTAGTTAGTGTCTCTATGCCAAGATGAGGAAATGCTAATGCTTGCCCCCACTGCCAATCACCTCATTGGAAATAAACCCGATGGATGCTAAGTGAGAGTGGCAGATCCAGGGAAAATGTTTGTCTGCTGCCTGGCAAGCAGGGACGCAGTCAGGCAGGGACAGACTGCAAGCATGTGGTATCGTAGGACAGGACAGGAGAGGACACAATAGGAAAAGAAAGGAAAGGAAAGGAATTGGAAGCAAAGGACGGGAAAGGAAAAGAAAGGAAAGGATACAGTATGATGTGATATGATACGATTCAATACGAAACGAAAGGTAAGGAAGGGAAAGGAAAGAAAAGGAAACAAGAGGAAAGGAAGCTATTTGATACAATACAATACAGTACAATACAATTCAAAAGGACAGGAAAGGAAAGGAAAAGAAAAGGAAATGTTCAGACACGATACAATACAATAGGAAAAGATAGGAAAGAAATATAAAGGAAGGAATGGAAATTAAAGCAAGGATACGATACAGAAGGACAGGGCAGGACAGAAAAGGAAAGATGTTCATATATCTACACACCCCAATACCACTGTCCCTCCATACTGTGCACTAGTCACATAAAATAAATCAAGAACCTCTCTGCCTGACGCAATCAAGTCTCTTCACTTGGAGCTGACACATTCAGGAGCATCGGACCCCCCCCCCCCCCCCAGTGACATTTAAATCTGGTGACTGGAAGCTGATGTTCTCGTACACGCTCATGAATTTATTCATTGGGGTTCATAAGGTAATTATCATCTCAGAGTACAGAGGCATCAACAGGGACGGGTTCATGCTGCTGTGGGTGCACCTGCTCCCATTCAACCAATTGGCCTCACATTGCTTTGAATATACATATGACATTACTAAATGATCACCTCACACCCAGTAGAAAGCTTCACATGCAACTGCAGAACAACGGCACATCGGCTGTAGGGGTTTTAAAAGGAGTTTGCGTTAAATAGATATTTTCTCCAAGCAAGAACATAAGTGGTCATAAGTGAAGTTTTCATTTTTTTCCCTTACATACTGGCCTTGAATAAAATACATTTTAACTCAGGCATTCATAAGAGAATCTCTGCCACAGATGTATATTCACACACTAATAGTTGCTTCTCAGACAGGGATTTATTGGTAGTTGTCACACTATTGGTTCCTTGATTCCTCCATCTAAAAATCCACTTTCTTTTATTTATGCAGCATTTTTTTGTTGAACAGCAAATTGTCAGACTAACACGATTGTTGTTTAGCCACCTCTTCTCAGCCCCTTGAAGTTTTTCTGCTGCCACAAGTTGCTTTGAAAATCACATCTAACAGCGGTGTTTGCCAGATGTTGCTCAGAGTCAGCGTTTGCAGCTAATTAGCTTCAACTTCATATCACTTGCCAAAGTAGCTGTCTTGTTCGACTGGGGTAGTTATCTGATGGAAATATCCTTATGTCTATACCTATTGTTCACTTCATTGATTTGCTGATCAATCAAACAGCTGACTGACAGAGAGCTTATTTTATAAAGTTAATGTCTAAACAGACAGAACAGGCTGCCTCATTATTTCAACCGAGAAAAAGTCCATGACCTAACTTGGCAATTAAATATAAAACAGCCGGAAATAATAATAAAAGTAAATGTGTTAGAGTTAATATTTGTATTTTAGCAAGAGGAGTTTAACAAAAATTAATAAATGCATAGCTCTGGTTTTCTCTACACATCAGGGTTAAAAGGGCATGACATGACTGACTCAGAGCAAAGCAAGGGTTTGAACTCCTGAGGGCTCCCAGAGGACGGTGGGCGGGGAGTGTCTGTGAGAAAACAGGAACCTCATGAGATGCAACAGGCCCTGGATTATTGAATCAAACATTTTCTCACACTTATATATTAACACACACACACACAGAGTGAATATGGAATCATGTTTCATGTTCTCAGAGCTTATTTCAGTCCTCTTCATGCAGAATTTAGCCTGCAGCAGTTGTGCACTGCAACATGCTCTCAACTTGAAACTGAGAATTGAATGTTATTTCTGAGATCGCATTTTCATCACGTCAACACTGCAACTATGTCAAGTGCTTATTTTTCAGTTCTTGGAACAGTAAGTGTTTGAAAATTACAACTTATCTCAATCAACAAGGGAAGTTACGATGACACTTCACAAACAAAGGGGCTTTTTTCAGTTGTAACTTGTCCCCGGTGATATTCCACTGAAGAGGGAAGCCGATATATCAAATTGAAGATTGTTAAACACCTACAGTAAATTTATCACCCTGAGGCTCAGAAGAATGGTCCTAAAATGCACAACGCCTTGAGGGAACTCAGGCAGATAATTATCACCCTTCACGCCTGCTGCATGACACCTCTCCTCAAGCATAGCCAAGCTTCTTCCTGCAGAACCTGAGAGGTGGATATCCACGGTGGGGGAAACCATCCTTCATCCATTGTTTTACCACGGATATAGAGCTGGCCCATCTCCTCTGTCTGACAGTGAGGAGTAGTCAGTCCATCGCTCACAGGGGAGCAGTGTGGAGTGTAGCATGCTAGTCAGAACTAGGTATAGTCCTCATTCAGATCTAATCTATCAATCTACCAATCTATCATCCATCCATGAACCCATACTGACGCACGCAAAGCATGACCGCCGGACGGAGCTTTCTCACAAACACATACAGATTCTGATTGCTTGTCTTGTGGCATCTTGGGTGAGCGACGTGCTCGAACCTGCAGAGCTCAGCTGAAGGCATGAGCCTGTGGAGTCAGAAGGTGTCTGCTGTCTTAAAGAACCTCCTCAGCTGCACCACGCACTGCCAGATCTACAGGCAGGCTTCCAAAACTGCAAAAATGCATTAACACACACAGCACCGTGGGGGATATTGACTAATACAAGACGTACAGACTTTAACTGTGCAATCAGCTCGCCGGTTTAATCTAAATATTTCTTAAAAGACACAGTGGAAGGCATTAACTGAATGACCAGGAATATATTACACCTGTGTGATGTAACACAGTGCAGCAGCCCAACAAAAAATACAACTTATGTGTTTCTAATGGAGGAATTTGTGTTTTGTGACGTAATTTTCTGCCAATAAACCTGTTCATTGAAATTATCCCCTACAGGAGTACAAGCATATGGGAAGATGTTCATCTCAATCACAGACATGGTGCAGTAAAATCTCTAGTAAAATCTAGAACTATAGTTTAATGTAGTATATTTTACAATTCCTTAATTTCATACATGTGCTTTAGAAGCAGTTGCTTATAGTTCTAAGTTCTAACATAGGAAATAAAGCCAATGTCCTCTAAAACAAACAGCTGCTTGTTCAGTCAAACACTCAGGATGATTTGAACTTTGATTAATAGCTTTAATCATTTTTCAAGTAAAATCAACAAAGATTTGTTGGTTCTCAGATTTGAGGATTTGCTGCCTTAATCTGTAACAACTCGTTTTCAGACTCTGAAAAAGGATTTCCACTATTGGGTTCAGACTTTCTCCGGATGTCGCCTTTCAAAAGCACAGCAGCAGATTGTCCTGATAAGACGCGTTCGCCACAACAGGATAATCTTGGGAGCGATCAGGTGAGGAGTGGCGTCTGGGTAGAGCATCATGCAGGATGCAGGACGTATAAAACCGCATGTTTATGGTTCCTGCACATCAACACTGGCGTCGGCCCTTATCGCCAACACCTCTCGAATCTTCTTAATCATCTTCGTCTTCCACGTGTATGACGCATCTTTTTCATCCTGAGATACAAATATGCTGTTTATTCTTCCTGCTGGTGGTGAATTCCTGCTGTATTCTCACATGGGCTCACTTGGACATTCTCTGGAGTTTGTACGAGGGGGACTGGCAGGAACTGACTTGGACGTTTGCGTTGTCACATACAGCCCCTCTTGATAATTTCAGGAGAATATTCTGAGTTCAGTTCATGTCTTAAAGCAGATGTAGAGTAGGAGTAAATTCAAACGCCATTAGTTCTGCTCTGTTAGTTGGAGACAACAAGCAAACAGACGACATTAACATGGAAGAGGTTTGTCAGAAATGAGATAATCAATGATGAAAATAAATGTTAGTTGCATCTCTGACTGCTTGGCATGTCTCTGTGCAGCTGATGGGCAGTGACTCCGCTCTACAACCCCTCTGACTACAGCCTGACACCATAGAATTCACTGTGGCACATTATTAACAACAATTAGTATTGAATAGGCATTAGGTATTAAAGAGCTGTTTGGAATTACAATGTCTACAAGTGTCTGGTCACACTGGGTTTTGTGCAGCAGTCTCTCTTTGTCTTTCTTTCTATAGAGCAGATGACATGTCTATGCCTGTATACATTAGTTACACATGCATACTTCATTTAGCAAGACTTCACTACAGTGATCTGGGAGTCAGTTGTTGGTGTCAACTGTGAGTATCTCAGTTGGTTCAGTGTCCACTCCGGGACAAAGCAGCCAAACTGAAATGTTACATGATCAATTGGAACCTGACAGTTTATTTAAGTGTATTGTGAGAGCCACGTCTTCCTTAATGCACAGTGAACAGTGAACTGACAGAGACTTCTTGTCCACCTGCAGAATCTTGTCTCTGAGTAGAAAACTATAAACGTGTTTCTTTATATTACTTCATACAATTAAAATGTGACTCAGTGTTTTAGCACTCTCATTCTCAAAGGCTAAAAAGTGGGTCTGATGTTACAACGCCAACATTACCTGGCACCAGTCCACGACTTTGGATTATTACTGAGGAGGTCTGGTATGTGCTGCTTGGCTGCGTTGGGCTTAACAGTTTAGTGACATCACTTGGGAAACAGATCCTCTGGTCTACTGTATGTGTTTGTCTTTTGTTTTGGAAAAAAGTCTTCTGTGCTACATGACAGGAAATCTGCATCCTTCAGTCCTTGGTTGGGAATAAAAACTGGCAACAACAACATCTTCAATGACGGCACAATGCTTTTAGGCACAGATTTGCAGGAAAGCAAATTATCTGAAGCCATGGGAGAACAAAATCATCTTGCCAATGATGCCCGTGAAGGACCCTTCAGGGCGAGATGAATAAGCCTGTTAGGAACGCTCTCTAAAAAGGCAATAAGTGAGGGAGACTCGGAAATAAATGGCTTTTTTGCTTGTGCACGGGCTCAGGGGATATTCTCTCAATGAATTAATATTGAAGCACAGTCTCTGGGCCGGGCGAGTTTATACCCATAAAAATTGGCAAATTATGGCCACGGTGACAAGCCACTCCATCAGCAGGGATGTTAATAATGTACAATATGCTGCTGCTAGGTTAAAGCAAATGATCATTACACAAAGGCAATGCGTGAAATAAAACTTGAGGCCCTACACGTCTTATCGAGCTGCAGCCTGTCACACAGACATTAGCCACGGTGAAAAATTTCCTAAATAACAATTACACATGAGCCAGCAAATGCTTAACTCTAATGTTCTGCTCTGTGTAACTGTCTGCCCTCTCCTCCTGCTCGCTCTCTCACAGGCACACATTTTGTTCTTGTTGAAACCTTTGATTACCAAATCACTTCTTCAACAACAGTTCACCCCACAGCAGCAGACTGGATTTAAAGAGGCCGAGGAGGGAAAACGTCAGAGTCTGTCAACAAGCAGGTGGAATGGCAGAAGGTCTGGTTCTTTTTCTTTTGAATGCATGCACACTATTTCAACAGCAATTACCCTCATAATCTTCAAGGTTTCTTGATTCATTTGAAGATGGCAGGGCATGAGAGGGGTGCAGGCTGCGGGACTCAGCCTGTCTGACAGAGATACATGACGAAGAACAGAGAGCAAGCTGCTTTCTCTGATGGAGATGAAGGATATTTGACAGAATAGGACTCTGAGTAACTCTCACAGTTTGGGTGGACTTCAACACAACACAACAACTAGAGGTATAGTTTTGATGTTACTTGCACAAGTCTGCAGGGAAATCGAATAAACAAGCATGAACAGACTATTTGAAAATTTGTTTTTAAAATACTTGTTTAAGACTTAATTACAATAAATGGTTGTAAAATAAAGCGCCCACCATCATCCATCACTTTAAAACATTGAACTCAGATGCAGCCTATAGGCAGATGGAAATCTCGGACATTCTTTGGGGTCTGGCGCGTCTCCGCACCTCTGTCTTCACATACTTCATCGGATTCGTGTTTGAACATGAACCACCGGGCAGCGTGCTGTCACATCACTTTATAATCAGTCTGAGCACGACCGGGAGCGCATGGGAGCTTTCTGCACATAAACATTAAACACGCACACACTGCCTCTGTCTGCTGAGCCTGCGTGAGTTTGATTACAACTGTTTTCCATAAAGTTGGAGACAGAGATAAAGCGGAGATGCAGCTAATCAGTGCTCACTCTGCACATGAGCGCGTATCATGAATATGTATGTTGAATAGGATCTAGATTGAGCTGCACAGTTTGGAGATCTTAAAAGAATCGTTTAGTTGAAGTGTTGCATTTAAATCAAAGGCAGAGAGAAAGGTTGATGTGGCTCTTCGTCAAATTCAGTGTTATTTCTTAAAGGCAGCGTCTTACGCAGCCGGTGAACCATGTGCCATTACCTGCCGTCAAAGTCCGCACTTGCTCCGAAGCAGCAGCAGCACAACAACGTCAACTTTATCCATAATTCCATGGTTCCGACAGTTACGCGTCCACGCCGCTCGTTATCCCCTGTAATCCACGAGCACCGGGCGGAGGGAGGATCGCGGAGGAAACCAGCGAGTTTCTTCTTTGACGCACGCGTAATGCGCACAGGTTGGAGAAGGTCCCCTGATCACACTGGTCATGTGCGGTGGAGACAAACCAGTCCGCTGCCTGGAAGTAGAGTGACCCCAGTGTGTGTGTGTGTGTGTGTGTGTGTGTGTGAGGGAGATGTGTGCGCATGTGGATGAGGAGCAGGTCGGACTCCACAGAGAGAGCGCACAGCTCCCTCTCTCTCCTCTGCTCGTAAGTTCAGTCAGCGGGCTCCCTCGCCAGCAGCTCCCACTGCAGTCGCACCTCGTCTCGCCTCTGCTCGGTGACAGCAGCTCCTGATATCCAGCCGCCGGCTCTCCAGGGACTTTTAACTCACAACGTCACGACCCCGCACAGCAGCTGCGAGGAAGCGCAAACACTCCGCGAGCGCCTTCATTAAGTGCGCAGCCTGCCGAGGCACGCGGGGGCACCGGCCACCCAGGGAGATGTGCTCACACGTGCACGTAAAACAATGCAGGTGGAAATTACTGGGGCTGAATTCGAAGAGGACAAACAGAGGAGCATCGCACAACAGTTAATGAGAGGTTTCAGGAGCACTTGGTTAAACAGAGGGTTTGTTAGAGCTGTGGAGAGATTGTAAATATAAAGACAAGTGATGAATAATTACTGATACAAAGATTTCAGCAACAGTTTGTCTCTGTCTTTGTGTCCACATGCTACCTCAGCTGCTTGTAATGAACATTTCACATTAAACTACACACGTTTTGAACATGATGCTTTATCACTCTTCATCAGTCATGGTGATCATTTTGTGTCTGAGTCTTGTATTGTACAAAAAAAAAGTTAAGGTATACTTGAGTCAGCAGAACTTGCTTTTAAATATACTTGTATTAAAAGTAAACGTACTTACAGAGTGTATCCTATTCCCTAATGCAACTGTCTCCTACATCGTTGAGTCTCATGACGTCCTATTCCAAATCCAGCTCAGCCGTTTCTTCACCAGTGATGACCGGGTGTGATGTTACCTTACTGCTCTGGATCAATGGATCAGTTCCTCTCGTTATCAATTACTTTTAAAAATGTATTTTTAAAAAAACAATGAGAGCATGTAATGAAATAAAATGTAAACATTTACTGGAGTAGAAAGTCTAGATATGTGGGGTAAAAGTGAAAAATCACAAATACACAATCACAAATCTACTAGTGAAGAATACACATGAATAATGTACTGATGTACAGTAACGACGTAAACCGGAAACCAGAATGTCGGCCGTTTGATCCCAGTCATGCATTCTACATGCCAGAGTTACAAAACTGAAATCCAATATAAACTGAACCAATTTGCTCCTGACAGCTGTGCCGGCAGTGTTATGAGTGATGTTTGATAAAGTGCAGCACATAGAGGAATGTGTGTGAATGTGTTTTGTCTAGAGCTTTGACTTAGATAATTCAAGACAAGAAAGAACCATATAACTACAGAGCATTTCCATCCCAGCACTGATCAGCACTTCACAGCCCTGGTGAATTCTACTTCCTGTAACATGGCACAATCACAGAGGCCTTCCTCATCCAAGGCAGTAAAATAACTTCCTCATGTGAGGACTGAGTGGAAAGAACGGAAAGAAGGGGGAAAAGATGTAACATGTAACCAAACATCATCATTTCCAGTAATGGAGCAGGAGATGAATGAGTTGGAGGTTTGATGGACTGCTGGACCGTGAACAACCAGGAGTTCAGTCACTGCCGCCGTTTGATACAAGACAGCGGACGCCTTGTTACGCTCTGTCACCCGGTTTGATAAATCTGCGCATTGGCACGGAGGTTTGACATCTCCAGAAGCAAGCGATCGGAGAAACGCAGGTTGTGTATAATTACATCATTAATCACATTATTTTCACCGCGACAGAACTGTAACAACGTGATTCAGTGATGACTTATCGCTTTTCAAAATGAGTTATGGGTTTTGCAGATCAACAAAATCACGCCTCATTACCGACAATATTCATATGTTGTTGAAAGCTGAAGTCTGATAAAAGTAAACAGTCTGTTCACCCAAAACACAAAAATACATTAGCCTCGATTACATCCAATCCATTTATCTCACTCAGACAACTTGTTTTTTTTATCTGCTGAGGATTAAAGTTGAAATAAAGTTATTTTAGTTAGAATTCAAAGCAACTGTTTCTACTGGGATTCCTTAAAAAATGTGCACTAATTAAACCCAGGCAAAAATGTTTTCATTGGCCAATGATCTCCAGAGGGAAAATGAGCTTAACAGAATGTGCCGCAGAAAACAAAAGTATAGAATAAGAACAGAAGAATAAAAGCGGGGTAATCTTATTTAAAGGGTTATATAAAGGTGACGCCTGATGTGGCAAGCAGGATTAGAAGCGTCAGGGAACACATTACAAGATTATTAAGGGGCGCGAAACAACAGCAGCTGGGACCTGCTGTAGGCAACTGGAGAGGAAGTGTGTGCATAATGACTGTTGTTATTCTGGGATCCTATAATTATTCTCAACATTGTTTATTTGGAAAATTAATGAATGCGAGTCAAATGAAACACAGCGGTGATAATGCATGTTAAATGGAAATAATAAAAGAGCAAGTGTGATATTTGCGATAATAGGAAGGGCAGGTCAGAGCCATTTCATCTCAACTTGTACTTTATACCAGCCTGTTAAAACAACCCAGGAAAAATAAACTGATTATCACCAATTGTCAAAAAGGGAGAATTTCAAATCAGCAGAGAGGGACCTCAAATGCACCACGACGAGCTGCTGCACGCAAACGGCCATAAACACCAGCCAGAGTAATGAAGCTGAAAACTGTCGAGCAAAACATCAAGTAGAGCAGATTTTTAATCACAATTAAAAAGTTAATTAAACAATGAAAGCAGGTTTTTTTTCCTGTTAGACGATTTCTGCTGCAGCAGATTGTGGAGTTCAGAGCTTTTGAAAAAGAGTGTGAGAAAAGTTATAGCGTTAGTCCGAGTTTTAAGTCACGATTCATTTGTGAACACTTACACAGCCACTGGTTACATTACATCTTACTTTACATGTAGAAAACATTTGGTTCAGGTTCAGCTCACATGTTGGGAAAGGCCAATTGGTTAATCACACTATGAGCTAGAATGGAACTCAGTAGATCACAAAGCTCCATCAAGGCCCAACAGTCCTCTTATGAAACCACATTTAAATTCACTCAGATGTGGATTTTTATTTGGATCTGCACCAAATTGTACACATTCATATCAGTCCCCTAAACATGACGGATTTCTTGCAGCAAGATCCTTGAATTATTATCTATTCTTAGATCCACCCCCTCATCTGCATTCACGACAATACGCTGATCCCTCCTCCATACGACGTAGTTCCTCCGCTGTGTATTCAGACTCATTTTATACACTTCCAATATCGTCCATCTATCAGATAATTGTCTTCTAGTTGATTTCCACCAGTTTTTGCGCTGTCCACCCTCTCTCGATCGGACTGCATACACAAAATGTGGAGGTGCATGTGGAATTTCTAGCACACAGTTGGCAAAAGTGATTTAAAAATCGTAATCTGACAGAGTTTTGGCAACAAAAGTCGGAGTATATCCTGGTCCAGGCAACTCAGTGGGGAATTAAACATTACTCATCTTCATATACCCTCGATATTGTAACAATACAAAGCGGATTAAAAATGAATGGGTTCTTTGTTGGGTCATGTCCCACAGCTCCATAAAATGTAGAAGAAATTGGTTGAGTGTAGTTTTTGCTTAATTGTGCTAAAATACAAACAAACACAGATGAGAGCCTCCTTGGTGAAGCTGACGATACATTCAGCTCATATAAAGGCTTCTGAACTGATGAATAGTAAATAAACGCCCCATTCAAATAAGAAAATCAGGTATCTCCTCATTTTTTCCCCCAAAGTGATTTGTGATGTCATTGTCTGGCTCCGGGTGTTCAGGTTAAATGCACCTCAATATTGTCCTCTCTAATGTCAGCTCGACCGGTTGCCACAAACTCCCTCTCTCCTCCTTTACGCCTATTTGCACTTCTGAAATATCCACTTGTGCAGAGCCACCAGCGAGAACAGGCAGTTCAGTCAGTTGCTTCTCCTTTTGAAACAATTCCAGTGGTTGGAAGGAGCTGTGTCTGTGGCCATTCACCTCAGGAAAGATTGACTCTGCTTACTGAATTCAGATGAGCTCAAAGCTGGAGACGAATGCAACTCTCTCAGTTATCCCTTCACAGTGTGAGTGGGAAAACCAGCGCTCCGGCTACCTGCTCAGTTTTCTCAAGAAGCTGCAACGCACTGTCAAAGCTGAACACAAATGATTTTTTTTAGAGAGACACAGATGACCGGTTTCACCCGCGAGAATGAAAGCTCTCAGGCTGTAGTGCGTCCACGGTGCACAGGATTGGAAATGGCGAGCACATTGTGTGATTTTTTAGCTACTCGGCTCTGAACACTGCACATCTAATCAAGCACCCTGACCTTTTTGCCGGCATCATAAAATATTCATTGTTCCTGAACGTATTACTGGATGCATACCATACTCACATCCATACTTTATGAGGAATAATCAGTTTCTCTGTAGAACCTTGACAAATGCTATATTTCACCTGATGTGATACGAGTTTGAATCCAGTTCCTCCCTCTCAGTTTCTCTCAAACACACACAGGAAGGGTAGATAATGATAACTCCCATCTCATCTAAGTGCAGATGAGTTTCTCTTCCTTGTGTTAATACTAGGCGACAGATAGAGCTGACTGCTGAGATCCATCACAGAGGGCTGCAGACTATTTGCAGAAACAGCATGTGGAAGTATTGTGTACTTAATTCACGATGTGGGCGTGTAATTGTCTCTGCTACTGTTTACGCTGATAGCTCGATCACAGTATATAATTGAGCACATTTGAAGGATGATTCCAGTATTTTTCATCTTGATATATTTCTTGTTAATGTGGATCTATGGGCTGTGGCGACTCGTGTCGAAGAATCGGGGGGGAAATGTGGACGTAGGGTATTTCGTGGGTAATCAGCGCAAGTCTCCTCCAGCTTTCTAAATAAATGATTTTACTCGGTGTCTGACCGAGTATGTAGGATCATCATGCTGACTTATAAGGATCTACATCCAGGTCAATTGGCTGGCTGAGATATTCAACACTTCCCCTGCAGTCATACTCTCTTCTGAGCCTTGTTTATGGGACATACACCAGGTTGAAAATGACTGGATCTTAGACTAAGGAGCAGGTTTGTCTTCTGAGGTGTTTATCAAGTCAAAAATCATGGCAACGTTGATTCTACCTCAAGGCTGACAGAAATTGTGGAGGTTGACTTCAGGACAGATAAAATAAGCAGACATCTCTTTTTATTTTTCTGAGGCCATTTCTTACAAAAAGGGGGGGGGCTTGTTAAAAGTGAATAGAAATAAAGTGTGGAGGTTGGATACGAAACAGTTTTCAGCAGAGTCACTGGGGAACCTTATCAAACCCCGACCATGCAGAAGAAGCTCTGCTGTACACCGCTGCTTTCAGTCCTTGCTATGCACCGCTGCTTCAAGTTGGCTCGCACTGACTTCCAGTCCGCTCTTCTGCGGAGGCTTCCCCACCAGCATGTTGTTCTTCGGTGAACAGCTTTCAGGCTCCATGGTCATCACCCGCACAGAGTACCCATGGGTCTCTGCTGCCCACGACCGGTCCAAGTCGACCAGGCCCATACACTGTTTACCTGCAGAGATCGATACAGAAAAATACAGCTTTTAATCTCATTAAAATAAAATAATGTCCCAAAAAAGGCACATTCAAAGAACTGACGTCTACAATGTTGTGAAATTTGGGGCAGTTTGATTTTCCACTGATTAAGATGTTTTGTACAGATGTCTTCAACAAGAACATTTTATAATTGAATGAACAATAAAATGTCTTGTTTACTTTGAAGTTGACAAAAGCTGTAAGAAGAAATGTGTTATTATTTAAAAGGAACTATTATAATTGAACTGTAAACTTTATTGTTTAATTTCAATTTGATAATAACTGTAGATACATTTTGTTAAAGACAAACAGGAATAAACCAGCATTAGATTTGCAGATACTTCCATACATGTGCACTGTGCGATTAAATTAAACATTGAATCAAGCCAGGCTATAAAAAATGCAGGGCGGACCCAGCTAAACTCAATTTTGACTCTAAATGCCAAGAGACAAAGAAATGTGACGTTGTCCTTGAGACGTCTCTTTGAGGATGACAATGTCCTCATCCTCGGGGCACGGGGGTTCACCCAAAGAGTCGACAAGTATGAAATGATGAGAATCGTATGCTGTCGTCTCCGAGACATCAGATTTTAAAACTGCTGAACACCTATGAGACAAGCTGTCTCCAGTAGAGTTAAAGTATTGGCGGAGTGAAGCCATTTTGGCAGCTTATCTTCGCAGGCTTGGTAAATGTTTTTTTTTACGATTATGTGCATGCTTCCTTTATCTTCCATTCATTCATATGTTCTTCTCACTGAGTATCATGCTGTTCTCTTAGGATCCCCTTTAACAGCAGATTTGAGTTAAGCAGTTACGTAGCAGGTGGCCGACACAGTAATCGCGAGCTTTGCTCTGCGATGCTGCCAGACGGTCACAGTCACACTGGCGGGCTCCGCAGAGAGATGACATCAAACACGGTTAGAAAAAATCTTTGTGAGAGAGGTTGAGTCCTGTTAACTGATAAAGAGCAGGAGCTGCTGTGACGGGTGATGCCAGGTACATGTGAACAGGCTTCAGAGTGACAGGGCAATGGAGAGCTATCAGGATGAGGAGGCTCGTCCATGTAGTGAAGCTCAACATTGACGTTTCAGCTCAGGCCTCAAGGATTCCTTCAAACAAAACACTTCCCATCTGAATCTGACAAAACTGATGTGGCAGCTGTTCACTGCAGCTGTTTGGTCCCGCTGCAGGAACCCCTGCATTAACATTTGTCACACTTCTCCAAACTCCAATCAATTGTAAACGTAGAGAAGTGAGGTCAGGTGACAGTGTGAGGCTACATTCACATTTTAGTTTTAAAATGCATCGCTGCTGCTGCTGCTGCTGCTACGTTTATAGACTGAGAACACTTCTCATCACCTGTTTCACCGTCATCAGTCCAATAAGAAAGATTCATCATTGTTGTTTCAATGGTAGAAAATCTGTACACTAGCACGCACATGCCCAGTGTATGTGAATGTCCACGTGATGTGTCTTTAGTTGCGTTAGTATGTACATGTATTATTACTGATATGAAAATGCATTTTAAAGAATAATGTATTTGTGTGGTTGTAGTTTAAGAATCTCACAAATCACGTCCTCAGTGACTATTAAAGTTTGAGACAGCAAATCAAAGCCACATGTCAGAATGTGACATTACACTGGACCGCTTGATTAACACAAATAAAACTGGTGTTATGACACTGAGGTAGCAACATCACAAAATTCAGTCATTCTAGAAAAAAGTAGCTGATTTCATAACAATAGCTGAAAAAAAAAAATCGTTATTAGCGAGGCATTCATTTCTATCACCAGACATGTTGAATGTGTAAGGAGAGGATTAGAAACAGTACCTATGAGTCGTCGGTCAGGAGGGAGCTGGGCAGCAGTTTGGTCTGCAAAGCGGCAAAGGATCATGTGTTCCTGAAACAAGGACAACACAATATGCACAGGGACAGTTTTTACAGGGTGAAATTGATGTTAACAGTAACACATATTGATCCGGTCAATGCAAAATCAGCCAAATCATCAATCAAGTCTATCAGGGATAAATAATCCTTACCGTATTATGCATGCACATACAGGCATGCATGCATTTAACAAATCTACTCATCCATCATTTTTCTACATATTCTCATTCTGCTTGCAGCTGTGGACGGTGTGTGTGTGTGTGTGTGTGTGTATGTGTGTGTGGCTGGCTGCAGTAGAGGTCATAAACCCTGCCTCCGCCATGTTAGCAGATGGGACATGTACCGAACACAAAAGTGTTAAATAAACAGAGATGGTTTCTGTCGTTCTTAACACACTGATATTTGTCCAATTGTTATTTTTTCAGAAATTTGTTAATTATTTTTTTGATGCTATCAAATAGCTGGACCTCAATACTGCGGCTCCACCCCACTGTCACTAATGTGCGGAATTGGAGGCACGTTGTCCATCTATATGTAAAGTCTATGCGTAGATATTACTCTATGTAAAAACAGCATGTTGGCATATTCAGTGTGATAATTACAGGATGCTAATATTAGCAAAATCTTGATTAGATTCAGTTATTTCCTTGTATAACAGTTCGGTTGATCAGTTTAGAGAAGATCAGACTTATTCCCTCTGTAAACCTTTTGTCATTCTAAGATTCTTTTCATAAAACCTTCCCTGTAAACGCTGCAGAAAGGTCAGACTCTAGCCATTTACCCTGTTTATTTATTTCTATCAATTTTTCCACTCCTGTTTTTTACCTCGCTATGGTTCATGGAACAAGTGACTCAGGAGAGCGGTTAGTCATCACTAACCCGCTCACACTTTAATTGATTCTATCCCTCACTCTGCAGGGTCGACGTGGAATGCAAGGCCACAGAGCAGGTGCTTAAAGTTAGAGCTGAGCACCGATGTCTCACACCATTAGCCCTTTATACCGGCGATACACCATTTGTCAAAGTGCTGTCATTCTGTTTAACTACTGTAGTTGGGGCAGGACAGCTATGGTCTTGCAATAAAACAAAGTAATGCTGCTTTTATATCTACAAGTGCCAGCTGGGGTTTGGAAACAGAGACACAAGCAAACAGTGGGATTCTGTGTATCGAGGCTAACAAATGGAAAATATAAAACATGGTTGATGAAAGCAAAACCATAAGAGCAAGCAAAGTAGATTTAGAGTACAGGTTTGAAATGGCAGATAATATGTTTGCTGGTTTAAACAGGATATAGATTTTGTTTAGCTCTTATTTCCAAAAAGAAACTATTGCAATTGTGATTTCTTTGCCTCCCTGGGCTTTTGGACAAACTGTAGGAAAAAAAAATATACGCGGCTCAGAATCACAGTACACAACAATTGACTAGTGTCTTGTAAATAATATGAAATCTTCCGTGGCTCTCAAGCCTCATCTTTAAGAATGTGTTTCTTCAAGCGCCCACCAAAGAAAAGAAAAGTTAGAGGTGGTCTGATGTTGTGACATGTCAACTCCTGAGGTTGCTATGGCGGAGACCTGCAGCAACCTTTTTTGCAGAAATTCTCCCCAGGCGCACTGACAGGTCTCATACATCATCATGGGATGGGCACTCCCCCAGCACAGAGCTTTGTCTGTGCTGAGCGATACAGGATTGAAAACTGAAAGGTGTGAGCCTGCCTCTTGTAACTGCCTGGGGAATCTTTGTTCCCGAGACAGTGATGGGCCAAGAGATCTCATTAATTTTTTATTACCATGCCATAAAATGATATAACATTTTAATAAATAAATAAAAGCAAATAGAGCAATAGAAAACTCATTCATCCAAGCAAAAAAATTTTAGAATAGATTTATGGTAAATCCAAACAACAAAGCACCAGCTCTTCTTGAGTTAAGAATAATCTGAATTATGATATAAATGTAGAATAAATTACAGTGGTGTAAATCAGAAGATTTTAGATCCTATTAAACAAAAATAAACAGCACAGGACAACCTCCAATTAGAACATGTAATGCCATTGTATTTTCTATTTCCGAAGCACAATTAAGTGTGTTAGTATAAACAAAACAGTGATACTTGCTTTTACTAAAGGCTGCAATTATATTATATCACAGTCTCAGAGCCCACTGTCTAACGTTGCATTAGCCTCAGGGGGAGAGAGACAGTATTTTGGGGCTTCTGGGGAAGACAGCAGATATCCGGCTCAAAACTCCGCCTTGATCGCCGCACACCGTTTAAAGTCCACACAAGTTACGTTTCTCCACACAAAACACAAGCAGTCATACATTTTGTTTGTGTTCAAGGTCCAGACGACATTTTAGCTGATAACCATTACCAGCTATCAGCATCTGAATGCAGATACATTTTAAATCCATAAGCCAATGCATTTTGGTCTCCACACAAACTGTTCACATGGAGACAACCAAAACTACTGACAGAAACCAGAAGGCTTCCATCCCCAAATCTCATCCCTTACCTACAGATTCATCATATTCACATGTAAAGTCTGTTTATAGAGATTTTTAGATTTCATGTTGTGATTTTGGTGCTAGAGAAACCTGTTGACATACTGTCGTTGCACAACAGATGTTTTTCAAGCATCCAATTTACATGTCACTTATTTACTTCAAAAGTAATATGCTAGTAGTTAGACTTCACCCAGAGATGGATGAACAATAAGCTGGTGCAACCAGGTGTGTGTTTCTCAGTTGTCTGAACATTTGTCTGAATCTTGTGCGGCTGCTGCGTTTGCTGCGTGTTGACAATCATGCTAGGACAAAACATTCCACCTCTCACTGGGTCACTGCTCTCAGGACTGGAAGTGTGAAAAAATTCACGTTTAAACGATATGCCTCTGATTAAATTAGACCTCTGTTAATGCACAGGCATATCAATTAAGATGCACTTAGCGAGAAGTAAAAACTTGTCTCACTGTGTTGTAGCAAAGTACGTAAGACTAATGAATACCAGGTTTTAAACAAAGTCATGTCCCACAAAGGCGTCTTTCGGCGTGTGTGCACAGTGAACAGAATCTTAAACACAATCCTTGTAAAAACTTGCTGTAATTGAATATTCTGCACTTGATATTTTGCCTCAGTGCAAATGAATAATACATGCAACAGAGGGATTTAATCCCATTTAAATGCCTACCTTATAAGTCAGGGTTTCTTTGAACCTTTTGCTGTAAAAACAGAAAAAAAGAGCAGAAGATTTTGTTTCATGTTAAATGTGCAAAAATGTGAGGAAAATGTATATGCACGATATACTTCTATGTCATATGTTTACAATTTCATTTCTAAAAGACAATCTCTTTAAAAACAGACTAGGACAATATACAGATGGACAACAAGATTAAAACCAGTGATCTGGTCTCGCACATTTAAACCCCACCCTACTGTGTGTGTGTTGTGTTTGGTGTGTGTGGTGTGTGTTTACATATGCATATATAGCCCATGCATACATATAGCATACAGTAAAACCAAAGGCTCCACATAAAAACAGCCTGTGTGCCTCTAAAGTAAAACACAGTCTCTCTGGGAAACATGAGCTTTTATAAAAACAAGGCTCCTGCATTAACATGAGAACAAAGTCAGTTTGTTTGTGATGGTTAAACACAGTCAGATCATTGTCAGAGCTGATTAAAAATCAACATGAGGAGGGTCAGAGGTCGGTCAGATCACATGGAGACGTCTTATGTTTAACTGGAACAGTTGGAGCCTTAATGAAGAGGGCAGTTCACAGCTCATAAAAACCTGTGAACTCTCTGGAATGTCTACACCTGCAGAAAATCCACCCCAGTACCTGGAACATGACCTGAGGGGAAAACACTAAAAGTAGCGAGATGAAGATTGACACGGTCAGGTGCGCAGGCCCCTCGCACATACTGCCCTGCAGAAACACGGCTTCTTGTCCACTACAGCTTTTTTTTGTCGTACTTAAATATTTTATGAGGAGTCAGGAGAGGTGAAGTGTCAAGTTAGCAAAAGTGAGGAGAGAAGAAACTAAGTTGGTGAAAACTCCTGAATATTCACACTATATATTGAGGGTCCTCCTCAAGGCACAGTTTTAGGATCAGTTGTGATTGATGTGCTCTATTACACGCTATGCTTATTTTTTTCTCTGTTAAAAAGTTGTTTTTCTGTTCCTCACTCTAGGACCGGTGACGTCACAGCTTGTTAGGGCCAATGAGGCAAATGGTGATTTGTGAATATGGGCTATACAAATAAAATTTGATTGATAAGAAGGAGTCCCTGAAAATACAGCATTTCTAAAGAATATGCCACTGCTTTTCTCCATCCACCATGTAAATTGCTTTTTGCCCACTTTAATCGATATAACACATTATACATGTTACAAGTGCTACTTGCTATTCAAATGTCACTGGCAGATAATACAGGTGTTGGGTTTTCTCAGTATCCTCATGTCTATGTGATGCTCTAACTTTTCATACAGTAATTCCATTTTAGAGCATATGCAGCTGTGCAAAAGCTTTAAATTAGATTTGTATCCGTTAAACACCAACAGGGAGGACTGTGATTGTGATGCTGAGATAAAAATAACCATAAAGAAGCATCGGCTGAATTGGAAAGAACATTTGTAGAATCCTTAACCACCACACACTGAGTGATGTTCTCATCCAAAAACCCAAAATAAAACAGACCTGTCAGTCCTAAAGCCCCAACCGTCGCTATAATCAGCCCAACAATTACACATATCTTCCCTTCACTTGCTTGTGATCACAGTCTCTCAGTTGCTACAACAGCAATCCTACACAACAGCTTTGTCTTGACGTCCCCGCTTTCCCAATGTTGTTTTAGCGACATACTGCCTTGCTATGGTTCTTAAGCTATTACAGTACTGAATGCTGCTATAGCGACAGGATCAACAGCATTTAAGTACACCCTCTCTTTCCACATTCCCCTTGCTGCTGTTGTTTCTTCCACCTACCTCTATTCAAACAGAAACACATTTTAGCTCAGGTTATCGGCAGGACTGAAAATTAAGTGGTTAATTCTCACTAATACCGAGTGATAATCTAATTCTGATAAGAGCAGCTTTTCTCGTGAAATGGATTTCCCTGTCACTCTCTAATATCCATGAGAGAACCATAGTCTGTGTCGCTGATAGAACGAGGCAATGCACTGCCGTTGTCTCACACTGTCAGTGGCGATGATAAGTAACAGGAGGTGGAAAAAAATGTACTCTACAAGAGGTACAGATTGAGTGTATGTGTGAGTAAAAGTGTGAATGAGTGGGAAAATGATAGAGTGGTAAAGATAAAGTGGAAAAATCCCTCAGAGACAGTAGAGGAGGGGGGGGGGGGGCACTGACACAAGCAGGTGATCTAACAAGAAAACAACAAGGTCAGAAACATTCTTTTTTTAAAGGCAGAAACCTGGAGAGGTGACACTGGACCGAGGTGCGGCGTGTAGCTACAAACCTCTTGGGGAAGGTGAACTTGACTGCGTTCTGAATGAAGCCATAGCAACAGGGACTGATGACAAAGGCGGCTCCTGCCTGGATACAATGCTCCATCACCATGTCCGTTGCAACGCCACATGCATGGAGGGCCACCTGAAGGGAGGGAGGGAGAGAGAGGGAGAGAGAGGGAAAGAGACAAAAAAACAACAACTTTCACTAATAAAATCTGCGCTCCCTTGAAAAACATCGTCATTCAACAGAAAGGCCAAAACTCAGAGCAGCACAGAACAAGCACTCAATCTAATTGATTGCTTCATAATGGCTGCTGCTATTAAATACATCTATACTCTCAAAGGTGTGGACTCGGGGAGTTAGAGTAAACAACATTTATTAGTGCTTCAGGCGCGGAGGCATGAATTCCCATTGAGTGGGTAAACCACGCAGATGAACAGCTACCTCTGCATTAGTAATGACGTGCTTATATATTGGATGGCAGAATGAAATATTATCGCCTTTCTGTTTTCCAGCCATCTCTCTCCCCAAAGTACATCTGCAAAAATACATTACAACTCTTACAAAGTACAGTGGTATAATACATGAATACCTCTCAAGTGTATGTTATCGCATACAAAATGCATCATCACCGGTCTGATGTAACAATAGATACCCAGTCTCACTGGATTTAACCCGATCCAACTTGAGAAGCAGCTCTATTCTCCTCTTCCAAAAAGTTGTCATGGTGGCGTCTGTGAGTCTGAAAGCATGTTGCCTTGACAGCAGTGCCACGGAGCAGAAGTTCAGAGCCGGTTAGGACAAGACTAAGCCAAGATCGGCTGTGGCTCCAGAGATTAGGGGAGATACAGACACTCTGAACATGGCCAAACCCACTCATAAAGTCAGTGAAATGTTTGCACATTTTGCTGATTTAAATGAGCTCTTCCTCGAGTTCTCAAGTACACGAGACACCAAAGGTATAAAGTGAAAACCTGCTGTCTTTTATACGTGCAATTTCACAACCCACACTTGGAAATAAATCTTTTTCATCGGTGTGAAGAACTCCACGTGGAAATATGATGCGTCTGCTCTGTGACTGTTCATAAGCAAAGAATGATTTATTCTTCTTCAGAGAGATGTGCATTTATATAAAAATCAAGTTAAACACGGAGAGTCTGCACATGAAATAACAACCAGAGGGAGAATATTGAGAAATTAGCATCAATTACCTGCATGGCCTTGCATCTATTTGACACCTAATTTTCTCTCCCGCATTTATTCATGGCATCAGGGAATAGCTGGATTTTCTTTCAACGTGTTTGAGACTGCTGATTAGGAGGAGGAGTCCCTATCAAAGATTGCATAATGTTACTTCCCCCACATCTGAAGCAAAAATAATTAACAAAGTTACACTATCACTCTTACCCAGCTACTTAATGTTGTATATTAGTCATGCCATGGTAAATCCTAATTACATTTTTAACCTTTAGCCTTGATTTAACACCAACACAAAGCCGCTCAACCTAGACAAACGCTAACAACAAAAATAAAACACATTCCTATATGCTGTAATAACTAATTATGTCTTTCCAATTCTTGATGTGGACAGAATCCTCATTAACAATGTTTACCCTGCACGTCGGCCTATTCTGCTTTATGATTTTCACCCTCGTCTGTGTACGTGCGTGGAAAAAATTACTGATGATTAACGTTTGGTCATTCAAAGGTTAAGGCCTGGGTCAAGAAAACCATGGTAAGAATTTATTTTCTAAGCTACATCAGGATATAATAGGTCGAGGTCAAGAAACAATCTAAAGTTTTTATTGATCAGGAAATGATTCCCCATTGTATGATATATAGTCAGTGAAGTCATAATGAACTCAAGAATGACATCATGCACATTTCAAAAACACAGTTTCCTTGGTAACTTACAAAGGGTAAGATCAATCATGATGCCATATAGCATATAGTACAAAGTGCTGCATTACCTTTTGCAACCAATAAGATTAGAGATGCAACCTACAGTTTATTTAGATTAAGCATTAAATCACCTGGATATGGTATAAATGACATTATCATGAAATGGTATTATTACAATATAAAAAGGTTAGCAGTGGAGCACAGTATATACAGCGAGCACTCAGGGTAGGCATTGCCCCTCTAGAGATGTTTTATTTTCTCTGATTAAAGCATTATAGAACATACATTGCCTCAACCCAATATTTTTTTGCATATTACTGAATGAAAATTCACATTAGAAGAAGACAACGTGTGCCAGGCCTATATTTAATACATGTTACACACACAGACTTCTGCACAAACATTTGACTGCAGATTAACTTAAAGACGATTATCCATCCATTAATTATTATTAATTTGTCCTTTGAGGAGCAGAAAAGCTGCTTCAATCTGTATCACTCTCTAATCACATCAGAGAAATAACGAGGCTCATCATTCACTCTTATTTAAGTAATTAAATCCCTCTGCTGTCCTATATGTGCACCTGAGACAGAAACAGTTCCTGCAAAACAGCTTACTAATGCTCTACTTAATCACTATCACACCAGCACCATACTGTTGCAGTAGAGAGGGATGCAATCGTTTTAAAGATTTGGTGCCATATCTTTGCTGTGTTGGGAAAATGTAGTTTTGTTTGTTGCACAGATTTTGTTTAAAAAGAAATTTGATATAACCAGACCAGACCATTAAAAGAAGGCAGCCGGTTCAAAAACCTAATATCAGCAGATTCTCAACAAATAAACTGTCCTGTTATGTATCCATCTGTCCATTCATTTGTGTTTGTATCCCCATAAAATATATGTATTTAACTAAAAGCTGAATTTTACTGGATATTACCAGTTTCAGTGTTAAAGTCTCAAAAAGAAATAAGAAAGAAAGAAAACTCCTTAAATCAGTTTTGGAAGTACACCTTATAAAGCCTTATTGGAATTGATCAAAACCCATTTCTACATATGGCTTACAGCAACACCAGAAAGCACAATTTCCTTCCCACAACATTAAGAAGCCAACTAAAAGAATCAATCACAAACAACCCTCGAGCAGAACCAATAACAGACCAGGATCCAATTAAATCAAAATCTACTTCAAGCTCTGCAACATTTCCTGCCTCTTTGGCCTGTTTACTCAGCGTTTGGACAAATTAAAACTGTTAAAGGTACAGACGGGTCCTGATACCAGTCTAATACCTGACCAACTAAACCTGATTAAATGAAAGTGACTAAAAATGGGAGCGTGTATAATACATAACAGGATTAAAACTGGTGGCTTCTTCAGGTACAAATATCTATCATGTAGATTTATGATTTATGAATCTCACGCGGAGCAAACATAAGCACCTGCTTCAAACATAAATATTAACATTCATGTAAAATAAAATCTTTGTGTGCGCATTAGCACCCACATATTGTGTAGAAGAATAATCTGTGCTGTTTGTTTCTTGCCAAGTGGAACAGGTCTCAGCGGGGTGAAGATGCTGGAACAATAGCGATTTCTAATTACAGCAGGTACAAAAATATTCCTGTTTGTTCCTGAGAGAGTTAAAATAAGGCTACTGGAACATCTGGCTTCTCTAGAACTGGGCTACGACACACATGAGGAAGACGGATCTCCCCAGCATGTTTGGGTAGAAGTGACCTGAGAGACATAAATAATGAAAGCGATCAAGAGTGATGATAGCAGAGGTTTGATGGGGAAAGCAAAATGACGCATGTATGAGAACAGGAAAGTGTCTACTGAGGGTTAGAGGATTTCACTCTGAATCCTAATGACTTGTCTTTGTGCGATGGAGCGAGATTCAAACAGCCCATAAACAACCACAGTTAAGGACCTATTTGTTCTAAATTGATAGTCATTATCTGTTTGAGAAGTCAAGAGCTGTGTAGATGAGGGTGGGCGTTTTTAAATAAGACCAGCGAGTGTTTTCGACTTGCTGTTGGAAAGTGCTACTCAAAGCTGAATTTGAGTTTGTTTTAGGCCCATTAAGCAAAGGGTTTGAAAGCTACTGAAATATTTATTCTGTTGTCGCAGGTAGCTGTGCAGAATTAAACACATACGCAGAGCCGCAGCTTTGTGCTTAACATACACAAACAGGCACAACTGGCATCTTGGCAGAGATGTAGGTGATGAATTACGCAGTAAAATGGTGACAAGGCTGCATAAAACTTGAACTTGATATTGGCTGGTGACCATTTTTATTTTTATTACAAACCCTTTCCAAAGATTAAACTTTCCTTTCCAAATATGAATGCTAAGCCTTTAATAAGATCTTGGGAGAGCAAAACCAAAAACATCTTTGGACTGCAGATTTTTACAGTCAACAAATGTTGCTCATTCTAGACATGTTTTAACCCTGACACTCCCTTTGGGTATTGTCTGGATAAAATTACATTTTGACATTCCATTAATTAGCGAGGGAACAGTGGCTGTACACTTCTTGACTGAACTGCAGAGTGCTAAAAGGCCTCTGTTTAAAAGCTCCACTACAGGAAATAAAAAGCCATCTTAGCTGCTCTGAAAAAACTAATTGCATGTTGGCATTTTCATTTTCTTGAACAGTTTGAAAGAATGACTAGTCTCTCCATGTGAACTGTGGCTGTGCTTCTCTGTAATATATAAATATTCTGAGGCTGAAAAAACTATGTTCAGACACCTAGCAACAAAGTTGTGATAATAGATAGAGTAAGATGTCTCACATTGTTTATGCGGTGTTAATCAAAGGTGTTTACTTCACAGTTTCTATCTAACATCAGAAACAGGAAGCATTGGATTAGTGGCTTATTTATATATTAGTGATATTGTGATGTGCCTCGCTGCGAAGAAAAGGTCAATGTACTGTATATTTGCACAAAGGAAATGGATAATAACTCGGGTAATAGGGCTGTTAAGGAATTCTAATGCAGAGAAATAAATGAAAGTCATGAAATTGCTTTTAAAACACTTCTTTGTAATCTACCTCAATAAGAAGGTAGTGCGCCAACACTAGTCTGATTATGTGCTGGGACTGATATCTTTCATTTTATTAATGCTTCCTTTAGGCAATGTTATCCAAAAGCATCATATAAATCACACTTCACATTCCATTTCTACGCAGATGACACACAGCTGTATTTATCTCTGAAGCTGCATGGAACTAATCAGGTGGTCAGACTTCAGGAATGTATTAAAGATATAAAGGCTGAAAATCAAACACAATCTGATGGTTTAGTTACTTTGGAGGGAATTACCTTGGCCTCTCCATCAGATTTTAATGAGCTCATAGACCCATATTCCCCTGACGCACTGAGCCTCTCTTTCTCTCTCCATGTCACAGTGCTGCATGTCATTAACTTTTTGTTTTCACTCTCCCACAGTTTGTGCTTTCACTCTGTGTCCCCTTTCTCCTCGCCCTCATTCTGCACGTATCGTTGAATCCAGAGCTTCAGGATCCAGATCTATCACTGCCAATCCACTACCTTGTTAATGGTAGTGTCGACGTTATCATTTTTAGTAGTTTAAATTGTAACTGTTAATTAATAACATATTATATTTATAAGAATCATTATTATGATTGTCTTAACAATAAGTCAGACATCAAGGCCGATGAACACCCACCCTGGTTCTTCTAGAGGTTTTCTTCCTGTTTAAACATTTCATCCTCTACACTGCTGTCACCAACTGCTTTCTCATTGCACGGACTGTTAAGTTTCTCTCATAAATAGTGTGAGGTCTTTAACTTAAAATGTGTTTTGAAATGATGTGTGATCTGATTAGGTGAAATCGAAACAAAATGTTCTGCATCTTAAGGTACAGATGACACTATCAAGCTTTACTAAATTGATTTCCCCTTATTTTCAATTGTTCTGTGAACAGGAGAGGTTTTACAGTGGAAGAGGTAATTTTATTTAATTAAAGTGTGTGGTGTTTGAAAATTGGATTATGATTAGAGTTTTACTACTGAATATTGCTAAGTTATGATTTCTGTATTATAGCAATTAAACTAACAAAATATTGTATAGTCCAAATAATGTTATGACTCTACAACTCAAACATCTGTTTGATTTTAATTACCCTACTACTTGAGCATCAGTTATTCAAACAAGTGAATTCAATAATAGTCAAGTCACTTGAAATAGTTACCATATTATCTGCACAATCTATAAATCATCATCACAAGGCACCTCTCCTCACTTACTCACCCCAATTTGAAAAGGTCCAGTGAAGTAATCCAAATTAGCCTGAATGAAGCCGATGTTTTTCAGACCGAGCTCTGCACTGCGACACTCGGCCCTGACCAAGGACTCTTCTTTGTTCTCTATGAGGATGACCTTGAATACACAGAAAAAAAGTCAAACAGTTGCATGTGGTTTCTGCTTTTTCTAAAGAAATGAGCAATAATAAAGTCAACATGTATGGCAACATATAACAAAGCTCAAACCAACAAGACAACAACCATTGGATGGTGGAAATAACAGCTCCAAGTCTTTCATTACTGTGAGATGACAAAAGGCCTATTTAATGATTGAAATACTCACTTCATTATTAGTTGATCTATTGGTTCAACTCTTCATCTTTTAGTCTTAACAATTAAACGGTGCACTTAACAATAATTTACACAATCACAGACGTTACCTGGCAATCTGGAAGAGTGTGAGCCAGAACAATCCCTACATGGCCCTGAGAGACAGCACAAAGAAAAGTGAAAGAATTAACAACAGGAAAGCAGGACACATCAAACAGACACATTCAATAGTATCAACCATTTTGATTCTTATGTATTAACCATGCTTAACAGCTCCTCTGCTTCGGGTGTGCATTTTCACAAGTGTAACTACCAGTCTGTCTGTGTGCATGAGCCAAAAACTAAAAATGTTTTAAAGTGTGAGGGAGAACTATGATAACTAGTTCCTGCTAATGGGGCAGCAGTCTAATGCACCAAAGGTCAGATACACTGATAAATATAGATGCAAAGCTGGAGTGATGGATGAGCACATGTACCGTTCCACTGCAGAAATCCACAATCGTGTGTCCTGGCCTGGCTAGCTCCGTAACCATGGCAACCAAGTTATTCAGCTGCTGCCTCTTCCTGACGGCACGGATGTTTGACATTTTACCTGCAAAAGAGCAAACGTTCCTCATTGAGTCTGAGCATGAAATAAAAATGCAACAGGTTTTTACAGGCAATTGCTTGAAAACTCAGTTAAGAGAAAAACAAATCTCTAAGCTGTCAAACGTAAATGTTATTTTATTATTTTGTAACTTGGTTGGTTTCAGTCAATATCTACTCATTACATTACACCCAACTTAAGCAACAAAATGATGTCATAATACTTTTCATTACTCTAATGAATTCCTTCCCTCCACCCCCGGCAACTGCTCAAACTGTGATTTACAGCCAAATATTTCAGGTAATGGGAATAGCACACAGATGAAAAGGCCTCCACTCTCTCATCAGCATGTTTCCAGCCAAGTGACGACTAGAGAGTTCAAACAATCTTTCAATATCAACAAAAGCAAGCCTCCAAGCCAAAATCTTGTGCCCTCCTCGTTTGCAGAACAACCTTCTGCTGGTGTGTGAGCCGTATGTAGCCCATTAACTCAAAGCAGTTTCTGTCTCCTGCATCGTCCGTCTCCCATCTTCCAGCATGCCACGTCAGGGGTGAGCTGTTGACACGCTGTGCGGAAACCATCTCAGGTCCATAAATCTAAAGTGATGAGTTTTTCATTTACTCTGAGTCACACCCTCACATTCACAGAACTGGAATCATAGAAAAACATATTATTCCTATACTTTCTGGCTCACACTGCATTGTGTATGACAAATGGGAGAGATGGCAGGGGAGACTTTTCAATCCGGCAACACAAACAGGAAATTTCCTTCAGGCTTTCATACTGACTGTTTCTGGACTGATGCCAATTGAAGCGAAATTGATTTAAATATGGAGAAATAGCAGAAGGGTAGTGACATGACCCTGGTCTTCATTTAGATGAGAAAATCACACGGGTGCAGCAATTCTACGTATCCACAGCTCGGCAGAAGCCTCAGTGTAAATTCCTTTTGATGCATCTGAGCACATTAGGATTGTTAATTGCTAATTCCAAGGCTGTGGATGATAAAATTCAACAAGGCAGAAATAGAAAGGCTTATTATGGAATTATATAACCAAAACAATAAACAGTATCTTATCCACACAGGACTTGTTGAATAAAGATCATTTTAACAACAATTGAATATTTGCCCATTTTGAGGCTGTGGACACTGCTTTAAATAGATAGAGGGCACAGAAACAGAGATGGACAATGTGCGTGTCTCACACAATCCACAATTGCAGCTTAAATAGAAAACTCCCCTTCTTGTGCATTTGGACCCAAAGTCTGCACTCAACCAATTGTGTCAGTCTGAGCTGTCACTCATGACGTTTTTCTCCCTGTTTTTACAGCATCAAATACCTAATTAAAAATAAACGTACAGAATTTGCAACCTGATTGATAAAACTGCAATACCGACTACTTTTAGCTCTGTTTTGGTCTCCACCAACTCCTGTGGAAGATATCTGGCTAGAAGCTACACTATGTTCACTGTCTGTAATTTCATACTGGGCATGAAGTGTTTCTATATCATTCTTGCTGAATTGATTAGTTGGAAATGATGCTATGACAGTGGTGAGAGTGAAACAGAACGGTGAGGTTGAGCTTGAAAATCAAACTAACTAGCTGAAAGATGCTTAAACGCTCTGTAGTGGTGAGGGGACCTGCAGTTGTATATGCAGTGTTCAGATTTAAGCAGTCATGTGATCCTGATAAAAATACAGATTCCAGCCACTGCAAGAGAAGGTTTTGCCTCGAACATAGTTTTAAAGACATTGTTTTTCAAACTATACACTATAGTATATATATATATATATATATATATATATATATATAGTATATATATGTGTGTGTGTGTGTGAGGATGCACACATCCTGTTTATCGCTGCAGAGGGAAGCGTGTTTGTGAGGCCACACAGAGGTGTTCACATATAGTTGGACAAATGTATCGAACAAAATGTTGCAGAGAAACAAAGAACTGAGGTCAGGCACACAAGTTGCATCAAAACAAAACTGAAGTGCAGTGTGCGTTGCTTGTACAAATTGATTTAACAGTCTGTGTATGCGTGTGTGTTTTGATGAAAGTTCACACACTGCTTAAGGTCAAAGCCATAAACTATGTAGAACTGAGTGGGTGGCAAGAGAAGAGGCCACCACTCGCTGCCTTCTCCCTTTGTTTTCCGTGTCATTTCTTGAATGTGGGTTCAAGGAAAAGAGCAAGTCTGAGAGAGGTCTTTTAAGTTCACACCCTGGGTCACTGTAATTGCGTCAAAATTCACATAAACATTATAGATTATGTGTCAAATAGAGGTCAAAAAGCAACAAGATTTGAAAAGAAAAGAGTGGATAACGACAAAGAACTTGTTTCATAATGTCTTTTTATTTTTTATTTCAAGTCCTATAAAGAAAAATGAACTGCCTTACAATATCATATGACTTTAACATCATCATTTTAGTTATTTTCTTTTTATGCAGCTTTTGTTTTGATATAGGTGGGGAAGGTGGAGGATCAATATCTTCAAATTAGGGTTATAGTTTTAACTTTCATCATTATCAAAATAAATAACGTGAATCCTCAAAGAGAATTTCCCTTCATTTAAGGTTTTATTTAGTCCTCTCTTTTTTCCTTAACACAGCTGGAAGTGTGGATAAACTCTGTGGTTCTTAAATATTTAATCCTTAATTAATATGTTGATCTCCACTGGCTGACACTTGCTAAAAATCAATGATCTGTATCAGTGTAAGTTGCAGTAATCTCAGTAATTACACCCTAAGAGTCAAATATTGGATTTTAGGAACTCTAGGTTATGGTTTTTTTCAAGCACTTGAAAAGAGTCTTAAGTCACCTCTTACTTTGATGTACGGATGTGATATGTTTCATTCCAGAGCAGGTGTATCCCTTCATCCTGCCCTTTGCCAAACATGCAGCTGTAATGAGTCCACAAGGTAATGCTGCTATATTGCTTCTCTATTGCAGATACAACTCACAAGCAAATGTATCCTGAGTCATGGTGACACATTGTAATTTTTTCTTTGAGGAGGCACAGAGTTGCGATTAAGTTATCTGGCAGAATGCTGATACTGAAAGATTCTGGATTATGACCAGAGTGTCCAGACATCTAATATAAATCACTTGTCTGAGACAGGATAGAAACTCCTAGTCTAGTTTTCAAGACACAAGAAAGAAATAGTGGAGGGCAAACTCTCTGACATGGTGTCCTGGATTACATTGGACTTGTATTAGGAAATGGAAAAAGTGTCTGATTTTAGTAAAGTAGCTTAGGACAGCTACTCTGTCTGATGGAAAGATGGAACATCACTGGCCTGCGTTGTACGATGCGTACATGAGCCTTCTTTGTGACTGTCTGCAGTTAGCCCCATCAACACTGCTACCCTGTGAGTATGAGATCAATTTAATACAATAGGAAAGATAGTTATCGTCACCGGGCTTGAAGAAACCATTCAACGACTATGTGATACCAAAGTTGCAGGCTTATGAAAATGCTATGATATGATAGCAAACACTGCCTCGATTGCAATGAGTACAGCAACTGCATCAGAGTGAAGCGTGGGAAATTAGAGCATATCACCACAATTCTGACATTGAAGCCTTTATCCCAACCACAACTCTCAAGAGAAAAACAATCACAAACCATGTAATTCATGGAGTGGGAGGCGAATCTGCACGGTCATTTCTTTTCACTATTTTTCTCATTCATCGCAACTACATCTGCTGCCTTCCAGCCGCTTTATAAACATCCACAGCCATCGCAACTAAACTGACCGCAACTGTCGCCTAGCCAGGCTCAAACGATCCACGAGCAAGGGGAGTTGTTGACAGGTGGATATTAAATATATCTCACACTGTACTCACAATACTGACGATGAGCTCAATTGTTTTAGCAAGTAGTCAGGCTTTGTCTTATATTGTAGCATTTAGTTTGTATGCAGGCAAATAAAAATGCATGAATCATCTTTGAAGGGGTGCAAATTAACATCAAAACCTACATAAGTCCATGTTCCAGGAAATTTAAACCTTTCAAACTGAACGATTGCATCATGGAATATAAACCTTTGTTTGTATTAAGCAATGGGAACAGAGGCAATGGAAAGAACAATGTTGAGCCAACTGTAATTGCACAATGACACTTTATTTTCTACAGGTACGAACAAACAAAAACTCCATAGAAAGAAAACATGGTGAAATTATGATAAATTTCCGATCCAAACTTCAAGACAAATTTCACCAATTTTCTACAATTGTGTGTAATTCGCTTGATTGCAGTGTCTGCTTTTGTGTGTCTTGTTTAAAAACTTATTTCTGAACAAAACCTGGAACAAAGGAAAAAGAACAAGTAGAGATATCTGAGGAAAGTGTTTCTTGTTTAAAACTTTTGACTTTTTTGTACTGACAAATACTCACACATAAAGTCCAAGTTTCATAAAAAGTAACACAATATCCTTTTATATTTGTTGGAGGGTAGCCGAGGAAGATATCTATTTCGATCGTGCACAATGACCACTCGCAATTCAAGTGTTCGTTTGCAGTGGAAAATGTGATTTTTCCCTTGTTCCTTCAACGGTTTCCTTGACCTCTCAGTATTATTCTGCCGACACGTGCCGTGAGTTTCAAGCTGATTTGAGCTGATTGAGTGTTTTCTTCTAAAAGACTTTTGTGTTTAACCTCCTTCCACAGTCTGATGTGAGGTGAACAGAACATAATATACTGATGTTGGTGTTTATGAACAGGTGCACAGACACCTTTACACTGGATAACCGCTGGCACAAAACCAGAGATGACAGAACCAGTGAGAGTCTGGGTATGGCTAAACAATCTGTGCTTTTTTCCAGGAGTTTTATGTCTCCCATTGCTCACTGACTACACACTGTGGCTGCGACATTGGGGAAGAACAAGGATCTATTACGCTGTGTGTCCTCTAATGTTAAGAGGTGCCTACCACGGCTGCTGCTGGCAAGGAGCCCTGTTCTCTTCCTTTTCCCCTGATGCTGCAGAAGTGCCCACGGCCTTATCAAACAGGTCCATCACACAGATTAGAATGTAAAAACACTGCTGTGGCACAGGGGGCCTCTGTTTAGGCTCTGCAGGATTCAACAGCCACCAGCGCTCAGAGGAAATGCTGGTTTGAAGACCAAACATGTGCAGAGCCGGTTGGAGATCAAGATTAAGATTACGATGTAAATTTAAAATTCGTGAGCTGAATATTTTAAAATACGTTTTTGGATTCTATATTTGTTTTATCAAAACATATTTTTATGTCTGTCTTTCTAATTACATTTGAAAGAGGGTCAATTGAATTACACCTATTTATAGCCTTAAGGGTTAAAAGTTCCCATATGTTCACCTAAAGCATGTTCTCAGCCTCAAAAGTGTGGAGTAACCCACAGAAGTTGTCTGAGGGCTCACGTTACTCTTCAGAAGAAACTAAATTCCTTATGGATGGAAAGCATCTCCAGACGTGTTTACAACAGAAATGTCCCAGACAGAGTCATCTGTCAACGACCACAAAATATGGGGTCACAGGAGGTCACGTTAGATGATGCAGAGCCTCAGAGGACGGTCTTAGAAACACTTACGTAACAGGCAAACTCTGTACATGGTTCTAAACTGCTTCCAGGAATGCGAGTGGTGTGTGACTAAAAAAGAATGAAGAATTGAATAATGTAATTTTAGCTTTTTTCATATATGAAAGTGATATTTTTATTTTAATGCCAAAATAAGTTCAAGACATATTAAATGTGCTGTGTGTGTCTACTTTGTTTAAATCAGTGGTTATTGTCTTCAGATAGTCTTTACCAAAACCTGCCAATGCATCATAGCTTGCCCTTTTATATTCATCATCTTAATTTGGGCTGAGATGAAATACTGCTCTGAGTTTTGCTTAAAGTAAATAGAAAACTGATTCAGGCAGCTATTCTTGTAGGAATAATAATACAATTTATCTCATTATACTGACTGTCAGCAGCTATCTAAAGTAAGTAACAAATGAAACGTTTGAAAAGACGCGTCGTTAATAAAACAGACTTGGAACATGCTAATACTTTGCAAATTTAATGGTATTTTATGAGCTAATTTTTTTTAAATGAAAACTAATGTGCAAAACCACAAGTTAATAAATCAGGGAGAAACTCAGAAAGATAACTAGTGGGAAGGGAGACATGAAGGCTGTATTCGCATCTGAAGTAGATAAAAGTGGTAAACCTTTGCATTTAGTCCCACACATTTTATATGTGTAAAAAAAGAACCATGAGCATGCAGATCATGTATCACAGTCCGATTCTACACAAGATATAATTGTTCATGTATAAGCACAGCGGCACAGAATATGAATAAGTGCTGTGTGAGGTGAAATAGAAACAGGAAGGTGTGGTTGATCATTATCTTCCCAGCCTGAGTTCCAGTGGCTCCTCTGATTCCTATCACATCTGAATACCTAGATGCTGCTCAAGTAGTCATGATCAGGTTAGTCTGTCTTTTTCCTTCTGAGGAACAATAACAGTGTACTCTTGCTTTGGCAGCTGCTCAGAACAATGCAGTGTGTCATAAAGAAAACTGAGAGGATACTGTGGGAGCTCTAAAAACGAAAGCACCCTGGAAGCTCGAAACTAACCAGTTGATTCCTGCATTCTGCAACGCAACAATGGCTCCTGTTAAACTGTCGATGTGAGAGGGCATGCTTTATTTCTTTATGTGACTGAAAGAGGAAACATTACTGTGAATGGCACAAGTGATTCTGCAGGAAGACACTGACCACTGTAAAGAGTGACCACCTGATCAACCAAGTGCCTGGAGCTCAGTAACAAAAATAAAATGCATTACCAATGTGCAAGGAAAGATAAAACATGTGCCTATTGTAGCATTGGCTGAGAAGAGCAGCATAAACCTGAACATTGACGTTTCTTTTAATATACCCAATACTTTCCCAGATAATAAAACAGTATCACCAACAAAACCTATACCTGCTTCGAACACTAAAAAAAACAAAACACTTAATTATGATCACTATATACTGTAGTTATGGTTATAGTAAGTGAAGTCAAAGAGTATAATATTCTAGATGTTTTGTTCATGTAAAACATTTGTCACAAATTATAATTCTAATCACACACAGCTAATTACACATTTGTTGTAGCCTGTGAACACACATGCAAGACCTCACCCCCTCAAGTAGAACATTTTCTCACTGCATTCTTTGAATAACTTCTGAACAACACGGAATAAGCCAAGCAAACCTCCCTGGGAACACAAAGTCTCTTACAAGTCGGTCAGAGGGAGATGAGAAGGAAAAGGGAATTGTTGCATAAAAGGAGCCACAACAGCTTATAAGGTCTTCTCGTAAATTTACAATTTGATCCACTGGTGCAGAAAAGCTTGCATGTAGCCATATAATCTTTATCTATGGATTGAAGGATGACAAGATTGATTTTGGTACATCTAATGCAAAGCGTTGATGGGAGCAGAGGAGGAGAGAAATCTAAATTCAGAATGCTTTTCTGGCCGTGTAAATATTCTAGGAACAATCGCAAAAGCTACAAGACCAGACAACACGACTGCAACTGTGCTGTGAGGTATTTTGAAAAGTTTGGGGCTTGACAACCAAACACTGAGCAGCAACTAAATATAATCTTCCTGATTTGGCTTGAAGTGGGAAAAAAGACATTTACAATACTGAAAGCTTCAGTTGTTGCTGGGCTGAAAGAAAAAAACACATGCTCCTTCTCACAGCAGCGGTTACTGAATGTTTTAGCTGTATTTGCGCAAGTGACTGTGATAACAAGAAAAATCAAAGGTAATGAAGACAAACACGAGCAGGAAAAAACTCCTCACTGTGCATCTCTCAGCAGCTTTGGAATGTCTGTCAAAACATGACCAGACGTAGCTGTAGGCGAGAGGTCTGCATAATTATGGAACTCCCATGGTCCCTCTCACAGGTCACAGCACATACCTAATTTGTCTGCGCCGATTTGTTTCTAAATGAGCATAGAAGAAAGTGGGGCATCAATACTGCCATTCTAAACACATCCAATTACTGACTTTTCTTTGACACATGGACAGAGCATCACATCAACACATGCTTAAAGGTCCAGTGTGTAAGATTTAGGTGAAAGGGAACTATTGGCAGAAATTTAATGTAGAATAATCCTCATGATGTTTTCACGAGTTCGTTTCATGTAAATTGTATGAATTGTAGTTTTCTTTACCCCAGAAAAAGCCCTTTATATTTAAATACTTTATATTTACATCGAGGGGACCCTCTCTACAGAGTCTGCCATGTTTTTTACATTAGTCCAGACTGGACAAACTAAACATCTTTTTATGACAATTAAAGGCTACCACCGTTTCTTTTTCATGTTTGGAAGGAGAGGGTGAGGTGAGGGGTGTTCAGCTGTAACATGCAATTTCAACACTCAAAATAAAAAACTCTACACGCTGTACCTTTAATGCTTTAACTGGACATAAACTGTCACCCTGAAAATCTAAACTCGCACTCATAATGCTGATAACTGTTTTTCAATAACTTAATCTGTCATTGGAAAGAAATGTTCCATAATGGCTGCATACAGCCTTTTAAACTCTAATTTGCTCATGTATCTGAACATTATACCCAGGGAGATTTTTATTAAGAAAGAAAATGATGCCAATAACACCAATAACACTTTAATTTACAGGTCGCCTAGTCTATGTGATATCCTAGGAGGAAATTAAGTAAACTCATAAGGTTTTGCAAGTAATTATGTTTTTTCAAATTTATAACAGGAGATAGCTGTTTACTTATCAATCTATGAGAATTACATTGAATTAAGAATCGTATTTCTTTCCATTACTTTCCAAGCACTATCTCCACTAGTGGAAAACAATGCCAATTTTCACTTTTGCTTCTATTTCTAACACTTCTTCCTTCTACTGAAGTTAGTGTGCTAACCAGCGAGTCCCAGCTCGTCCTGTCTCTTGATTTCACTTTGCAAAAGTGAGTGGGGGTGTAGAGGGTGAAGAGGTAAAGGAATTAAGTTTGACGAGGCCCTTGCAATGTTTCCTCTGCACTGAATAGTAGTTGTTGATGCAAATATTGGCTTTTTAGCAATTGCACAATCTTACATACAGCACCTCTAAGGCTCCTGGTTTATTCACTCTGATCAGTTTTAACAATTGAGTATATATGGCAGATCGATTTTACAACAACAAAGGTATGATGTATGAATGTTAACTTGGGTCTGAAATGAACAGTTCATACAAAGAGATTCTAACTCAGTATTTGCCCAAGAACCATATCAGCATAGTTTACTAACATTTGTCAAATTACCATTGAAAAAGAATTCCAACTCTACATTTATTTACAAACTGAAAAGTATTTCTTGAAAGTATTTTAAAAGGCTGGCTAAAGCCAAAGGCAAAATGATGGCAAGTTAAGGAATACATATCTGATATTTCCATTTGATTTCAACATTTATCAATTTTGTTTTTATATATATCATTCAAGTTTAACTAATTTACTGTGAAATACCTTATTTCTCAGATCAATTCCAATATCTTATATGTGCAATGCTTACATCTCATTTTATCTGGGCAATGATCTTATTATTTCATATTGGCACATCCCTGGCAGACAGAGCAATTTCACTGCTTTAGGCTACAGTTCGCTGTGCAAGCTAAGTGTTGACTTGCAGTCTGTCTCCTGAGTGCTGTTCACTACGCTGTGTGAAGTGGATGAAGCAAAAGAACATCTACACTCCTCTGCTTTAAAACTTGGAGAGTTTGGAATCGATCTATCCTGTCAAAGAATCTGTATTTGCCACCGGCAGAAAAAAATATTGTGGTTATTCAGAGAGGATTCAAATGACTGAACTGCACTGACCCAACACGTTCACAGCTCAGGCGAGAAACAAATGACCCGAGGCTGCCCACGAGCTGACACATCGGTAAACCATGTCCGTGGGGAAAACACACTATGTTATATCTATGGACTTAAGAGTGTGATATAACAAAAGTATAATTGTTCAAAGAACCTAAACAAATTTCTTCCCATGACCTTAACTTTGACCAAAATACTCACTCTACTGATTCTATCATGTCAGGTGCAGAACTGAACATGGAGGAAAAATGGTAAACCTAAATTCTGATCTGTGAGGACCATGAACAGAGGACCATGCAGTGCAGATAGTGTCATGTGTGAAGTAGTCCTTATTTTCATTCTCCTGAAAAAAGCTTCACTTCATCTCCTCCACAACTGCTGTCAATGCACCATAAAGAGCTGGACAGACTCCACTGCACTGCATGTCTGCGGAAGTTTGGCCTTCTGATGTTATATTCTTACAGCATCAAATCACATCATACATTATCTCAAGGCAATTAAAGTAAGGTCAAGATCTATAATAAAGACAACACAAAAGTTCCCTCATTGAGTAAGCAGTTCGGTTTAATCAGTGTTTTGTTTCTCACACGTACTGAAGAAGTTGAGTTACTCCAGCACCATGGAAGCTTTTATCTATGTAAATAAAGTCACAACAAAATATTGAAATGCCACTGCTCTCTCACTGTTAGGTTCCCAGAAAACTCTCCCCTGCAATTCCTCTTTCAAACTAAGTAGTTTGTTTTCATTCATCGCACACTCTCCCCCTTCATCCTTCACTTTCTGTACTCTGCCAGAGCTGTCAAAGTCAGGGAGTAAGTGGCACAACACTGGCATCTGCAGAGGGTCGTGTCAATGTCTATTGGCCTGCCACCTTTGTAAAATCTTCCAGTATGGCTTTCAGCCCGAGCCTCGCAGTGCCAAGTCAAGGATAAATAAAAGCTGGTTGGACTGGAGCCAGCTCGTGCTCCTCCTGGTTCTCTCATGAAATGTCAGGTTGCCAAAACCACGGCCCCTCTATTGAGAGAAATAAAGGGGTCCTCCCCTCAGCTCTGTGGGAAAAAGCCCATATTGTCACTGCAAATGTAAACTCCTGGTGTTTGAAAACAAAGTTTTCTGCAGATATTCTGTGACAGATTGCAGATCATTATCACTTGTAATGTGTTCTCAAATAGGTATTTTATATTTGTGATAGAAACTCTCAGGCTCAATATATAATTATTTCCCTGTTATGTCTCAAAATGCCTCTGCACTCTAATATTCTTATTTGGGAAAGTGGGACAAGAATCAAGGGATTGCAATTGGACAGAAACACTACGTGTGCCCTTTGGATAATTAGAGCAGGATTTAGATGAGTCATTATGTCTTACTGAGCCACCTGCACACTAGATAAACTCCACACAAGCCAATGTTCCTCTCCAGTTCTGTCCCAAATTTCATCTTTCTTACCACTTATCACAAAATAAAAGCAAAAATAACTAAATTATATGACACATGTACATAAGTAAAAGATATTGCAGTTATCAGACTGTGAAACCATGGAATCTCCTCTGCATATCCAGAGACAGACAAATCACACATTAACTCACGCCCACACACCCACAAATGACAACTCGACCTGTCACAGTGAAAGCCAACACCATGGGTTTAAAAAACATGAGGGGAAACTTCAGGAGGTAGAACACAGACAGACAGAAACACAGACATGCGTGCCAAGGTCCACACACGATCTTGTTTTGAGACAAATTACACGTGTGCACTGGGGGAGGTCTCCCATACAATGGAGGCACATCTCACAGTGCCACGCTGAAACCAAATATGACACGTCATCTGTTAGAGTCGTCACCAGATACAGAACATTATAATTCTTCCATTGAAGCTGTATATGCCGACAAAATTCGAGACTCCAGTCTCATGCCTTTATTCGGGTTGGTTAGAACAAATACAAAAATGGTGTACTTTCTTTTGACATTGGAAAAGTGCTTTAAATTTGTTGTCAGGAGAGAGTGAAAATAATGTTGTAACATTTAATTCATGTGAATGCTGATGTTATGGAGAGAGGTGAAAATGTTAAGAGGATAGAAAAATAATGACAATTCCAGGCAGGAAGGCATAGGAGGAAGAGAAAAAAGGGACATTATTAAAATATAAGAATAAAACACAGAAAAACACATTTTACTCAGAGCTGCTCTGTGAGGTTTCTCCTGTAATTAACAACAGTGTGTGGACAGGTATTACATAACACGCCAAAGCCATAAACTGTGCAAATGAAACTGACAGATTTAATCAGTGTATTTCCAAAATGAAGAACCATGTCAATGCTTTCTACTTTGAGTTGCTAATTTCAACTACTGATCTGGTTCAAAACACTGCAGAACATATTATTCATCAAATAAGGATGTAGCTTTAATTTATATGAAAAAGCAGATCTGCATCTGTCCACCTCCATTTGAGTCTTTTAACCAACTTTCTCTGAACTGATGCCACCTCTTTATATCATCTCACACTGTAGAATACTAGTAAACATCAGCCTTTACTTCAGGTATTCAAGAAAGTAAAAAAATAGTTTGCTGCAAAGTGAGGTGTTCTAAAGTCACACAATTATACTGTTGTAAATGAAAAATATACTTTTTCTCAATAAGTAAGTCTTATTTGGATTTATGAAAAATTGTGGAACAAAAATCTTTTACTATGGTGAAAAAGGTTCATAGGTTTGTTTGTCAGAACAAAGAAGAAAAAGTCAACAGGGAGTTTTTCTCGGTCGGGCCTTTTCAAAACGGTTTATTTTGTTCTTACTGTAATTACATCAAGTATGAGTATGAATCTATTTAAAAAAGAACCATCATGAGTGGATAATCACCATGGCAATGATTCATATAATACATCACCACTATGGAGTTAGGGTGGGTGATATGCGGAGCGGTTTAACTTTATGTATTGAAAATGCATTTGAAATGTAAAATGCATACGTATGATGGCGGGCTAAAGGAAAAATAAAATACAAACATATCTATATATACATCATCTGTTGTTATCACTGAAATACGAAGACAAATACTGAAATAATAATAAGCTTGTTAAACACTCAAATGTAGAATATGTAACTAATAGCGGTCTATCAATCAAAACAATAAGAGAAAAGACCTTGTTTATTGAAAGCAGTGTGGGATCACGGGAGTTGTGGTCTTCACCACATTAATTGAACATTAATTATACACTGTGACAAAACCAACCTCTGCTGTATCTCTGGTGGTTAAAAGTATTAACAACTAAAAGATAACAGGGAATTATTGTCCCTTTTTGATCTGTAGAATTCAAATGTCATTTCTGAATTTCAAACATTCAAGATTTCAATAGACAAAGTGCATTGAACTGTGCTCAGAGGGGAAAAAAGCCTAGAGAAAACAGATTTCACATTCTGGTCAGGCCTGAAAACTAATAAGTGATTAATTAGGAGACTGGTGAAATGGCTTAAGAAACACTATGTAATCCAAAACCCATTGGAAGCTGGCCCAGGGTCAGGCAACTGTGTCCTCGCTTCGCACCCTCATCGCAATGCCCCACCAGAGATTACTGAACAAAACAAAACTGAGCAGGCAAATGAATATTCATGATATGACATTTGCAAAGAGCTCATCATGAAGGCAGCCACTGGCTCTGCATTTAAATGGGCACAACTCAAACATCACTGCAAATAGTGAAACTCTGTGGTCGGCCTCCAGGGAGTCTAGATGTGTTTGAACTTGAATTGTAGAAATAAAGTGCCAATTATCCCTCTAATTGGGAGTAACAAAGCTGGCTGCCTGTTGTGCTGGGTCCCATGTTTACTGCACATCTTTAAATCTTCAATTTAAAGCCTCTAATGAGTTCAATTAATTGAGAATGAGGGGAGTGATTTGGGAGTCACAGCCTGCTGTGTGGAGCTGTAAGCCTGAGGGAATGAGGTGTTAACATAATGCTAGCACATTGTACAAACACATATACTCGCAAACACTCAATTACAAACAATTCTGAAATTGCATTGACCTGGTTTTTATATTAACATGTGTTCTCCAAAACTCTTTCATCTCTAGCTTTAATAACAGGCAATTTTGCTTTAATTACAAATGCACTGACAGCACAAAGTACAAAACTCAAACACACACCTTTCCTTGAAGGCAAAAAAAGGCAAAAATCTAAATGCAACTCTTATACCCATTCTAGCAGTGTGGCTGTAGAAATGGAAATGTCAGTCTGTTAGCCATGAATTGCTATAACATTTTGAAAAGGGTACAAATTAACTTTTTGACATGTAAGGAAAAGTTGGACAGTAAAACAAAATTCAGCAAATAAACATATTTTTATCGACCAAAATAATAAATTGCCAAAATATGAGGTTGCAAGAATTTGGCTGATTTGAGCCTTTCATAAACTTATTGGTATCAACACGTATGTTTGCTAATATGAAAACTTATTTTACAGAATACACACTGCAGAAAAGGGATGAATCTATGTTTATATTTTAAGTATAAAATTATATGTATTTGTTTTTATTTTTGTTATTTAAATTAAAGATTATGGTTAAACTGTCACTGTAAAATATCAAGCCTCAATTAGATTTCTTTGTCATAGGATTTCATTACGGTATGCCTGTAAGGCAGTGAAATGTGAAGGTAACGATTCTGTGGAAAAACAAAATGACCATATATATTCTTTTTAAATGATAACACCAGCATAACACACAGCTTAAGGAACTATATTGTGTCCTGAGGGCACCAGTTCAATATATCTGCTCTACTCGAATACCTACTCTAGGAAAACATGATGGGAAATTCATAAATCTGAACTTGAATCAAATCCTGATAATTATCTTCATCCAAGTTCAATAAACGTTTGATGACACGCCACAGGGGAAATCATGCCCATTACACATCAGCCAAACTGTGAACGAAACAGAGCAAGGCTTCATCAGAAGGCACGTGTATGACATCTTTAAATCCAACTCACAGAGAAGCTTTGACAAACACTGTAGGAAATGTACAGCTACATAATAAATATCTGTTGTCTGCACAAACAGCTGCTGCAATTCCCAAACTATTGTTGTCAACATCGGAGGGATGTCTGGAAAGTACACAAGACAGATGTTTAACTACTACTGCAGAATACTGTAGAATAAAACAGGAAAAGCACTAAAAAGCTTGGCCATGGCTTCTGGTGCTGCTAAAGGTTCTGTTGGGATTCAATCTACAAAGAAGATGATGATGCAGGAGGAAGTGGATGATGGAGTCTTAAGTTCCAGCTCAGCTGCAAACACTGTACTGCGACTGTAAAATGCTGCCTCGGGATTCTGTGGAACCACTTAACACTGCATAGCCATTATACTGCTGAATGGCCATTACTGCAAGGAACAACCCCATAAAGGCTACCATTAGCTGCCATGCTACCGGCTAAGCAATATCATGATCTACAGCAGGTTCACCATGTGCTGAATATATCACAGATCCCTATGTTACATGAGGAGAATATAAGAGATGATATTGTTTGAATTAAGACTTTTATATCACAGACCCATACAGTCTAAAACGTATACAAACATAGCTCTGCAGAGGCCCCCTTATGAAACCACATATTTGGATCCCCACCAAATTGCACACACTAGATATCAATCCCCTGATTTGTGTCTTCAGTATCCCAAAATAACTCCTTGGGTAATTCTTGAATATGTAAAAAAAAAACCCACCTTATTTTGCAAAGTTTAAGAAAGCGAGACAAGAAAGACTCCTGGATCTGCACCTAAATGTACTGGGTTCATTTTTAGCCCATGTCCCGTCATTCCATCTCAGTAGTTTTTACGTTATCCTGCCGATAAACCAAACAACATATCAACACACAAATGGACATTGTTGAAAACATAAACTCCTGGGTGGAGGTAATTGAAAATGATCTCATTCTAGCCTTAGCACCGTCCATGCGCTAAATAACGTCATTACACCATTCTGTGTTTGGGGCGCTAACAAGACAAATAATGAATATTTGATCAAAGTCTATATATTCTACTTGATTGGGTTTCAGAGTGGTTTGGGGTTTCCTCCAGCAATAAAGTCCAGTTACGCTTTGCAGGAGGTGTACGCCTGTGGATTTCACGTTGGGATAATGAAACATGACTTGGTTGATAACTGTGATAGCATTTCTAAAAAATGTTTCAGCTTTTTTTCTTGGTGTAATAGTTTAAAGCACAGAGACAAAAAATAAATAAATCACACCAGACAAGTGTGGAGCTTGTGAAATCTCAATCACTCCTCTGCTGCAGTCGAAGCGGGGAGACAAAGACAAATGGAGCTGGTTTTCACTCCAGCAGTTCAACTTCTGTCATACCCTTGTAACCTAAGACAAAGACATGGAAACTCATCCCAGCTCCTTGTACCAAAACAAGCCTGAAGGACCTAATAACAGCATGTCTCAAGCATGACAACTATGCAGTTTCCTCACGAGCCCTCCTTTTTTTCATGCCTCATTGTCTAGTTCACCCCTCTTCCCCTGCCTCATTTTCTCCTGATAACCCCTGTCTCTCCTCATGCAGCCTCACCCCTATCTCAATCTTCCACTGTCACACACTCCATCATTCCAGCCCACTTTATTCACCACCTACCCTTCCTCCCTCTATTAAGTGAGGCGCTGGAGACAAGACACTGGCTGCTCTATACAATGGACCCTGTATTAGCATTGCTGTTTACCTGTCTGCAGACAGCCCTCACCGCATTTAGTGAAGCAGCCCTCGATGCTGGAGAGACAAAAACCCTCAGATTCACAGAGGCCCCTTTGTTCTTCTATACATTGTGCATACCTGAGCATCTGTGTGTAGGATTTGCAACAACTGAATGAAGATTAGTTGGGTGGAAGAATGGAGGGCTAGACAAGACAAGGAAGGAGCAGAATAAAGAAGACATGGGCTTTAAAGACATTTTTCACACATGAACTCTGGAAAATACCCAGAAAATGGGGTCCAGACATTTTCCACACTTTGCCTTTCACATATGAAAAATCCAGCAGAAGACAACAGGAGAATGTCCAGAACATTCAGGCGAGGGGTTGTGTCTGGGTAGAGCATGTAGGAGGCAGGAATTCATTCATCTGTGCTGCACAATCACACCAGCATTCACCTGTATTATCAACATCTCTAAAATTTGCAAGTTGAGCTCTTGGTCTGTTTTCTACATGTTTGACATCTCTTTTTCATTCTGAGATATTTCTATTATTTTTGTTTTCATCAATGCTCCTTCTTGCTTGCTGTGAATGTTTCCGACGTTTTAAGGGGCTGGCCGGAAAGTTCAGGAAAATGTCTGGACTTCAGGGCTTGTCTTAAAGCAGCATAAGTCTATGAGAAATGCAAGTGCAGTCAGAAAGTATCGAGACATAGGGATTTTTTCTATACCATTTTGGCACTACACCATAATAATGCAATTCAAACTAAAACTAGTGGATTCAAGTGAAGACTTTCAGTTTTACGAGGGCATGGAGGTGTTCACATCCATAGTAGATGTGCACATTCTAACCTTTTTCTTTTTTTCAGGGATACGAATTTTTTTTTGTAAACAATCATATTCAAGCTGAATGTCAGCACTTTAACCTCAGAGACAGTTTTTCATTTTAAATCCAGTACTTTGTAGTACACAACCAAAACTATTCAAACGTGAAGACCGAACTGTTGATGCTCTTACCTGAGAAAGATAAGCCAATACACATAAATACAGCTTTCAAAGATGTGTTATATTAGTTTTAAGGTATGGAAATATCATGCATACGTAAGCGTAAAATGCTGCATTTTTCCCTGTAGTACTATACGTGTAGGCGTGTGTGTGCACACTGTGAGAGCAGATAGATGGAGGAGCCCACACACTGAGGTTCAGGGCAACTTGGCGGACTTTCGTCTCTTCGACTTTTTAATTACGCACTGCTGAAATGCAGGGGCTACCTACTATACCAACCAAATACTGCAGAAGGAGATATCTACAGCACCCTTTATCATGCAGAGTGCCGGCAAATTTGGACAGCTAAAATTTTCTCTCCTCGATTTTCACTCTTAGAAAAGACACAGGCTGATCACATCATCAAGCACACTTCTGTTGAGATGTCAGCAGGGGATTCTGGGATAGGAACGTGTGATTAGTTCCTATCGTGGAGAGCGGCCTGTCAAAATTACAAGTACAGTGCAGAATGAGAGCGGGAGGGAAGAGATAAGATCCTCATTGATTTGGCCCTAATCCAGCACTTTGTACATGTAATGAAGCAGTGGACATCAGGCCACTGCTTTCGTCGTGCTGGCTTTCAGTTACGCCACAGATTCCACACACACTACATACAAGGAAAAAATATGAGGATGGATGAAATACCGATCTGTTGTCTATGCCATAGATGTCAGTGAAGGATTTGCAACAAATATGAGATACAATAAATCTACTAAACGTTAATGTGAACCTACTTACTTTCAGTTTCATCTTTTAAAAATTCAGCATGTAAACGTCATAGACTTTTTTAAATCTTAAGTCCATGTTGCTCCAACAATACAGACCGGGCACAATAAAGAAAGCATCTCTGTTCTGTTGTCACTAATTGTACAGTAAATGTAGTAAAAGAACAATTAAAAGGTCATATGGGATTGATGTAACTTTGATAGATGTTGTTACCTCCGCCAAAGAGGTTATTTTTTCAACCCTATCCTTGGTTGGTTGGTTTGGAAGCAGGATTATACAAGACCTACTCCACATATTTCCATGAAACTGAGTGAAAAGATTGGACATGGGCCAATAGAAGGAAGCATTGAATTTTTGCGCTGATCCGGATAAAGGGGCATATTATGGATTTATTTTCCACTTTCTTTTACGTCAGTGTTTTTTTCACATATTCATCTTTTACCCGGGGAATAACTCATGGATCTTGATGGAGAAAAAACCAGGCATGTTTAAGGAACTGATATCTAGTGTGTCTAATTTGGTGCAGCTTGATTGAATTTAAGGGGACTGTCGGGCCTAGGGTGGTGGTGTGTGCACTGCGTGCTATTCACAATGCAAATTCTTTTTGGTTTTTTTTGGAAGAAAAATGTTTACATGGTGACATTAAGTAAAAAAAAAAAAAATCAATATGAGTGAGAGATGCACCACAAACAAGGTATTCCTATCGAGCATTCTCTGCAGTGGTTGTGTTGCGTTCTGTCTTCACATTGTCTGAATACATGTGAAGTACCTGTGGTTTTTGTGTTCTTGTTCAGATTCTAAGTAATAGATCACTGATGATATAACTGTAATAAAGTGGAAGCTTTAGGTCTGCAAAAACATATGGGCCAAAAGACAGAGAAGATGAATCATTACACCATATGTTGAAATGCCCACTGATCATTTTCCTGTGTTTTGTAATAAGTGTCGGGAATAAGCAATGAGAATGAAGTTCTGTTTGTTGCAATAATCTCCATATTGGTGAAAATAAAAGGACGGACGAAATAAATTGAAAACAAAATGATCAAGAGGAAAGGAAATATCTACATATTCATATTATGCATATACAGTGTATGTGTCTTTATCAAGCTCCTCCATTTCCTTATAATAATAACACCAATTTCATTGCAGCTGCTTCAAACACGTCTCATTAATACAAAGAAAAATAATGCAGACGTGAATGAATGAAAGAGAAAGAAACAAATGTTTCCTTTATCTGCTTCACCCTTTCCACCTGGGGCGGCAATCAACCATTCCACTGCCAATTACATACGGCTCTGACTACAATCAGCATCCACAAACGCATTTGCACAAGTTCTAGGTTGCACAGTAGTTGTTGGTACATTCAGTGTCTGCACAGTTTCTGTTGTGCTAAGTGTGTTTCTGTCACAGACCTATTTCGCACTCTCACCCCCAGAACAGGAGAAGGATAACACATCGAGATAAGCACTTTAAAATTCATTAGAGGGGACTCATGGGGGAAACGCATCCAGCAGAGGCTGGACAGAAAGCCTCTCCATGCGTCAGTTGCTAATGTTTTCTTGCGGAGGGCGGTAAGGTGCCAGTGAAACTCACCAGGACACAGCAGAAAGAAAAGGCTTTATGCAAACATTTATGCACATTCCTCACTCATTGCTCCACATACTCTATCCATAGTATTTGTTTTGACTTTGGCCAAGTAATAAGGTGAAAGAAGGAGCAGGGAGAGATGTAGAGGCGTACAGATAACGAGATGGGGGAGGAGGTTTCAATGCAGATAGGAGGAGGTGTATTTGGTTGAAACAAAGAGCAATTTAAAAAACAGAAAAAGTAGAGTGCAAGGGCAGAGGGAAAAACGAGGAAGGAAAAGGAGGGAGAGCCACAAGGCGGGGATTTCACTTTACCTTCAGTGGGGTTGATAGCTCCTGGTAAGCTGTCCCATGGGAGGGTCCAGGCAGGGCAAGGATGAGGAGCGAAGACTGCCTGGATGCCTTTCTCCTAAGAGAGGAACACACAAGCACAGACACATAGGTTACCATAGAAACCCCTCCAAAGCCTTGAGGTTCTGTGGTCCAATGGTTGTAATGAAGCGCATCAAAGAGCTCCTCTTGAACAAGCCCTTTATTACCTTCCTCACACTGAGCTGAAGCTGTTCCTGAGGAAAAGAACATGCCAGGACACTCATTACTCTCTCAAGAGAACAAAAGTTCTCCAGTACAGTGCATACACCTGCACATCCAACACACTACTGAGAAATACTGAAGAAACTGAGCAGATAAGATGAAGTACTTTGGTTTTTCTCTTTCATAAGTAGGCTGGCTGCAACAATGATTCTGATCTTTGAATCAAAGCCACGCGAAGAAGAATAATACACTAATATACGTTCAGAAACAAGTTAATGTTCACACTTTCCTTCTGGGAAAATGTTTTCTGACTGTTGCACTTTTGCCTTAACTTCAATTAATACCCTTAATAACCATGAAGGGGTGTGTGGTGCAGGGAAAATAATATTGACATTTGGAACATATCTACCAATAACTGAATACTATTACACTAAGGTGATGTTATAATATTATCTAACTTATTATAATTTAAATAATTAATTAATTAAATTAAGCCTTTACTTGCTGTGAAAACAATGGTCCTTTTATATTGTGTATTCCTATTAAGAAATCACTACAAGTCTGTTATAGCTGTAGGCAGCTATGTATAATTTCATGATTACTAAATTTAAAAAAAACAACAGCTACATCTGTAACTATTGTATTATAAAAGTACACTGGTAGGGAAAATTGTATGAATGCCTTATATCATAGCACATCACCAACCAGTAGTTATCTACAATGGACAGTCTATAAATAACTTGAAGATTTACACTGAAAGACCAGAATCATATAGACCTGTATGATGCACTTCATTCTGAACAAACAGGCCCAGCAATAAACACTATTTCCCTCAAAAGATTTCATTGCTGGCATCGCTACTTCAGTAGCTTTGGCAAACTGGAACTGTTCTGTGTGGTGTTATGTAAAATCCAACAAACGAGAACTAAATTACAGCTTCAAAATGACCAAATGAAATCAAGGTTATATATTTCAGAAAACTGCTCTGTAGAATATAAATACATATTGCAATGGACCTGACTTTATTTGTTTCTGTCACTTGATGAGAGCATGTGAGGTCAATGTCATAAAGAGTTAAGTAAAACTGGGATTTTGCAAAAATCCAGAATGAATTTTATCTAACCAGTGATTTAAGTTTTTAAGTCACAAAGTGGCTGCAGCTGTGGTGCACCATGACTTTAACTAAAAAGTCTGATTCTACTGAAATACTCGATGTAGATAAGACATAATTACAGTAGCAAATTTAAAAGCTACTAAGAATCTAATTGGATGAAATTTATCAAAATAATTAACATACTTTTTACTTTAAAATGATAAGGGAAATGTCAAGGCATAATTCTGGAGAAAGCAGCATGTCTCATGCTTGATGATAAGCACATGGTTTAGAGCCTGAAAACCAGCTCGGGAGCAGCGGTTAAGATCCAGTTGATCTGCCACAGCAGTAAAGTTGAAGAGGAAGCAGCAACAGTTTGGTTTAAAAGATCAGAAATATCAAAAGAGCACACTTGAAGATGCTTCAGTGCCATTCTAAAGCTGAGAATATTGTGGACTTCACCTGGTAATCTGACCTGGGAGAGATGATTCCCTAATGGCCATCAATGACGTAAATATTCAACTGGACCAAAACTATCTAAGAATATAATCTGTCATATGGTTAGGTTCAGTATAGCAGTTTCCACAGGAACAGACACAGACACTCAGTAATCCCAGTTTCTGGAACACAGCCTTTCCTGTTCTTCCATCAGAAAATCCAGGATCTAATTTTACTGCTAACTCAGATTAGCTTGTTGTCTCATATCATCAACAGACCTGTCAATCAAGAGGGGAGTAATAGCAGACAGGCTTAAATCTTGCATTTTGTTGTCGGGGCTACTTTTCTGTTTACACTCAGTTTACCGTTTGTGTGTCTGCACCTCATTGCACAAGCAGTTTGACTGGCATGCATCCATGTGTGTTAACTGATGTGAGGGAAAGATTCTATGATACATTTCTATTGTGGATAATGGAGTGAGATAAGCCCGGTGCCTCTGGTTTGCAGCAGTGACGGATCGCGTGTCACTATGTCAGACGACACACTTGCCTTAGCAGACGCACATATGCATGAGGCCATACACAGGCACTTTAGCCAAGACAACACAACAGCTGCACTGCAGACATGATGGTGGCGACACGCAGCCATCCTTATAATCCCTCTGAGGGAATAAAGAATGGTGGCCATTGTGTGCAGATCTGCGTGTGTGCACGCATTCCTCTCGGTTCTAATGTCTGATTTCACCGTGCCATGAAAACTGTCATTTGAGCACATCTGTGGCTTCCTCGCTAAATTTCATCCGGCAACATGGCACATTTGAGACACAAGCCCATCCTGACCACCCAGCTCACTCAAACTATCTTCTTTCTTTTTCTTTTTCTTTTTTTTACAGCTTTCTCCCTCTGCTCGCTTCCCGTCACATAACTTCACACTGTGATAGACACTTAGCCAGCAGGAAATCACGGAAATATCTTCGCTAAGGGAGCATAGCAACAAGGCCAAGAGTACAGTTTGAAGGCTCAGCACTAAGAGGTCAGACAAAGTCTCCTTTTAAACAGCAGGGCTTATTTATCTCCTGCTGAAGAAGCTGGTCCAAATAATGTTGCAGCGGCAATATTTGCAGTGCTGTGGAGCTATGAAAGTTATAAATGTGAGAGTGTGTGCGTGTGTTTGCCAATGCTTGCTCAGGGAATTACATTTTCAGAGTGTGGACACATTATGTTAGTGTTGAGAGCTGTCTTATCACTTTACACTAAGACTTTCAGCCATTACTAGAAACTACTTAGTCTGGCTATAAAACATTGTTTTGTTTTGGACTGGATTCATTGTTTTTATTGCACCTGAAATGAGGAAGAGCTGAATGTGCGCTGTCTGCACTATTGTAAGTGGCAACAGGATCCACAGAGAATACTGAAGTGAGAATTTTTAAATTTATTGAGGGCAGTAAAACACTATTCTTAAAAGCAGATTCTGTTCTTTTTCTTTTGAGAATGGTCACTTGTTTTGTTCTTTTGTCTTGACAGATAAAAACATGTCATACAAACAACCTCTGTGAGAAGAAAATCGTGTCTACAGATAAGCATCCTGGGACCTTTAAACAGCCCACTTTAACTGTTAATCCTGTGACTGGAAGCTCTTAGTGTTAACACGCTGACAGAACGATGAAAATTTCAACAATTAAGAAAGTCAGCTGGCAGACAAAACATTAACTTAGCTACACTCCTGAAGACACAGAAAATTGAGGCGTGAAATTATAGGGATAATGGTTAACAACCAGTTGGAGCCTACACGCTGTCTATCTGTGCTGTGAAGGGATGATAGGAGACAGCAGCTTTAACTTACAGTCAGACGTTACATCCACAATACTATGTTTGTTTTTTAAAAAGCATCACGGTTGCTATGCTGACGCCTGCTGTCCATACGACTCCGCAGTTTTTGATCACCTAAAACGAAGAAGTTTAGAAATGCTATTTGTTCCGTTTTAGTTTGAAAACTAAAGGTGTAGTCCGGATGATCAGAAATTAGTTGCTTCATGATTTTTTTTTTTCAGTCACGGCTCGACTGTCACTAGTGAAGGCAAAACATTTTAAACAACACTGCCAGTAACGGTTCCACCTCGTCATCGCTCCAAGAAAAGAAAACCCTCGTCATACTTTTCGCCATTGTTGATTCTCAGTCGTAGTATTTTCTGTAACGAGGAAACCAGCTGCAGAGTAGGCCATCTACTTCCTGTTTGCATCAGTATGCACATGCCCAGTGTGAATTGTCACATGACATGCATTTACAGGTGTGTAAGTAAGGACAGTGATTATTATCGAGGCAAAGCTAAAAAATTGTGTTATCAGTGGTTGTTTTTGTTTTATAAAACACAAACTCATCAGTATGGATGTAGTTTATATCTGTGGGCATTTGCATTCAAGCAAAATATTTGGAGAGCACAGAGAGGTAAAGCATGATGGGAAATAAGTAAGAAATTGGGAGAAATTACTTTAAGTTTAGTCATTGTGGGCCTGGGGCCACCGACAAAAGGCAGTTGTGACGTCGTCTCCTGGTTTTCTTCTTGCTCCAGTTGACAAGATGGGTTGTCCTTTGCTGACAGCACTGGGGGTGTGGATGTAGGAACTTGGAGGTTGGAAAGAACTATACCACAAGCCTTGGCTGCACGAAGGACCCCAGGTACCTCCTGAACACGGTTGAACCAACGCAGCAGGTGGGGGAGCTGATGCAGAGTACTCACAGCGTGGGCTTGGAGAGAACACTGTCAGAGACAATGAGAGAAAAGAGAGAAAAGAAGAAAGAAACAACAATAGTGATTAAGTGACTCATCTGATGTGTCATCTCCAATGGAGCGGGATGTCAGGTTCCACCAAAACTCCCTCATCACACTGGTGGACACACATGAGGGGCAGGAAAAACATCAAAACAGCGTTTGCAGGTGGGGAGGGTGAGGACATGAACAGAGACGTGATCAGAGAAGCAGTGTCACTGTGTGTGGAGGATGGGAGAAAGAGAGGGGGGACACAGACAGAGAGAGGGAGATGGGGGCACTCTGCAGTATGGCGAGTGGGCGGAGTGGAAAGGATCCGTCGTGGCTGCATGTGTCGCGGACTGTGATGGCCGTTAAGAGGAGACACGCTAGGCTGAGTGTGAAACTGGAAACCACTGGAGCACAGCTGACTACTAAAAGCCTCATTGTGAGAACTTCAGTTTATTCCCACAGTTGAGGAATAGCTGGGTGACAGCTGAAGGGTGAAATGGAGGTTGAGCTCCACTTCAGTGCCAGACAGTGCAGCATTCCTAATCAATAATAATATACCACTCAACTAAGCCCTGGTGCACTGCTTCTGGTGTCCACTGCTGTTGCTTCAATTGCTGCGACCAACTTTACATAAAAACATGTAATCATTAAGAGTTATGAATATTCACTAAATGGTCGTGAGCTTCTGACGTCCTCTGGAAGATACGATTTTTAAGGTCAACTTAACAAACCACGGATTCTTGATCTGTTGCAGAGGGAAACACGTTCCCAAAATAAAGTCATTGAAGTGCATTTCAACCTGCTGCATTTGAATGGAGAGTCTCCCATACAGTGTTATCACTCCTTGCCAGGTGGCTGCAGACCACCTTTGAGAGGGAAACCTGTGCCAAGAGTGATGCAGCGACTCTTCTTAACTCAAGTTTCTGCCTGGACAGAACTGAAAGGAGGTGGATTTGCTGTCTGCTCACCCACACCAGAGAGTCAAAACCAAAATTCATGCATAATTTGACAAGTCATCATAATAAAGGCATTAAAAAAAGACATTAAATATGTAAAAGAGTGGCTTATGGCACATTAATGGGGATTTTAAAGATCTTATTGTGTCAAAATAATGAAAATATACAGGGAAAGTATGAAAATTAAATCAGTATTTAATGTGTATTCATGGATCTAAATTTTCTGATAATAAAAGGCAGTGAAAAGCAGTGATAAGAGGACTGATTGTATCCAACACCCTCAAACATGATTCATAAACTCCAAGGCTCTTACCAGGTATTGATAGATGCATGGCAGCAGCACCACATCCGTCAGAGTGAAGTACAGTCCTTCAGCAAACACATGCTCCAGCGGAGGGAGATCTATGGTCTTCACTTTCCTGATCTCAGAGCTCTCCCTAGCGGTCACAGCGGGAACTGCATCCACAGACAGCTTGGCCAGAGCAGCCCTGAGCTCCAGTCCATCAGAGACCTGCGGCGACAGTCCAGGCTCACACTCATTGTTCACATCTGCTCGGACTTCAGGCGACTCGTTCTTCTCATTCTGTCTCTGCTCTTGGAGTTTCTGCCGGCGTATTTTGTCATCGTTGTGGACTTTGACCGGCTCCGCCAGCCTTCGCTCCAGGGTGAGGATGGAGAGAGGCAGCTGCTGATATTGATCTGTGGGATTTTGAAGGTGCTCTTCTACAGCTGAGGGGATGCCAGTTTCACACAGTCTGGTCCACTGGCTCACCTGAGAGTGACGAATGGTGATAAGAGGAAGATTTTTAAAGATTTCGGAGTCACTCCAGTAAAGAAAAAGTCATTTTGGGCTGGAACATTTTCAAAACTGTTTGAAAGACGAGCAGTTTATCAATTGATGGATTGAAAATGGAAACAGTCAAGGAAGGAGAGCAGACTTGAGAACTACTTGAAATACATTTTATTAAAAGCTCCAATCTCCTCAAAAGTTCAGGAACATAAAGAGAACTGATATTTGTGAGTGTGTAAAATTTGGTGCAGCTTGATTGAATTTAAATAGACTGTTGGGCCTTGATGGAAAATATGTGCTCCAATGGGCACCATTCTATTTACATCTGTACACATCTATATACGAGCAGCTGAGTAGAAACTTATATCCTCCTCTCTCTGTGAAAATTCACTCATTATCTACTCACCACTATGCCGATGGAGGGGTGCATGAAGTGTTTGAGTCCACAAAACGCTTCTGGAGTTTCAAGGGGTATAGAGTGTTTCAGTAAATGGTGACCACTTCTCCTCCTGTGGTGTCGTTAAAGTGTCCGTAAGCCCCGACATTCACATTTGAAGAAGTGGTCACCCAGTTCCTTTAATTGTATTGGGTTTGGCTGCAACACTGTTTACCTGTGATACTCCAAAAGTGTTTTGTGGACTCAGACACTTCACCTAGCATCTCCATCTGCACAGTGGTGAGAACCCTCCCTTTAAAGCCAGTGAGCATCCCCACCCCCCACCTCACCTCAGCACAGGCCTTCAGGCAGGTCTTCTTGAAGCCCAGCAGCGCCTGCACATCCTTCCTGGAGGGATCAGCCTCCAGGGTCTTGTGGATGATGTGTCTCAGCACCACGGCCAGCCCAGCCCTGCACAGCCGCCCGCTCTCATCCAGCACAGCGGGGAGTCGACAGCCCCTCACCAGCGGAGGCAGACCCTCCGGCTGAGCCTCACACACCTCCACGCTCTCCGGTACGAGCCCCTGCCTCAGAGCCTGCGAGCAGGAGGGTGTGGAGGAGACCAGGGACACTTTGAAAGACTTACAGCCGCAGTACGAGAGGAGGAAGAGGGTGATGGAGGAGTGCAGGGGGAGACGAGCCTCCTCACCTTGGGAACAAACTTCTAAATAGAGGGAGGGTCGACGGGGCTCTGCGTCCGCGTGTGTCATTTTAAATAACCTGTGAAAACACAACGAGGTTGGGGAGCAATTTAAAAGATGGCGGCTAGAGTAAGCTAAACTAATACTTTCGACATTAACATATACTCGCAACAGTACACGTACACATAAACACACACACACACACACTCACACTCACCGGTAAATTCAACAAACCCACGCTGTTGTCGTCCACTCTTTCTTCTTCTTTGCCTGTGCCACAGCTAAACTAGCACCACAGCGCCATCCGCTGTCCGCTATCACACCCTGCATGTTTATACTAATGTGAATATTGCGTGCAATAAAAGCGTATGTTAAAAATATTGACTGCAAAGTGAATGTGTCGCATATAACTGAGTTTGAAAATGTGGATTATTATATCATTTAAGAAAAGAAAAGGCTCCGCAGGGAAGGTTCCGCGCGTGGACATCCCGGACGTATTTGAGGGTTGCGCAGGTTGTAAGAGAAGAACGGTCCGTCCCGGTTGATTCTTCTTGAGGAAGCGTTGATCAACCATCAACCGTTCAACTGGACGAAAACACCGGAGCACGAGACTGTTTCCTTCCTAAAGAGCGAGAGAGGTAATGTAGTGAAACCTTAATTAATGTTCTGTTTATTTGTGTGACAGCAGAGAGAGGAGGTGACTTTAGTTCCCGTGGCGTTGTTGCTGTTTCTCTCAGTGCGATACTCAAGTTTCATTTACATTTAACACCGACGACTGAATCAGAGAAGCAGCGACGCTCTGGAAACCATCACTGCATCAGAAGGAACGGCCAGTGTCTTTCTCCACCCGGTGGTTTTTCTTTTGTGTGTGATGTCTCCAGCCTTGTTTTCCTCTCTTTGCCACCAAATGTCATTATTATCGACGCCTGCTGGCATCAGTGTAAACGTAATAAATGCACCAGACAATGATTTAGTGAGTGATAAACTGGGGCCAAACTTCCCTGAGCAGAAACAGACAGAAACAGCTTCAGATGAATATTTCAGTCTTTCTAAATGTTCCCTGTGGAGGGGGAAGTGTGTTTCTTTCTTTAATGTGTCCAGCCTGAATGAGCAGTGCAGCTGAACATCAGAGAGGAAATTAAAATCCCACATGAAGAAGAAGTGATCACAGTTTTAACCAAAACCTTAGTTAGGAGGGACATGAGTAATATTTCATGAAGCTGTAACCTTTAGCCCTAACCCTGGATTTAATAATCTGACATTATTTTCTGATCTCCAGTTTCAGCCATGGCTGGACCTGTCAGTCTGGATTTGGATCCCATCTTCCTAAAGGGTCTGAGTTACCTGCACTCCAAGAGTAAAGACTCCGTTGAGAAACTCAAAGCTTTACTAGATGAGTCCCTTTCAAGAGGAAGTGACTCATCTTATCGTTCATCACAAAAGGTAAAGGGATTGCATCACACTCTTCATTTGCATTCCACCATCTTTATGGTTTTCTCTTTCAATTTCATTATATGTAATTTATTCAAACAAAATAATAACTTCTCTGTGTTATTATCATATATCCTCAGGATATAGAGGTGTCCAAGGGATCCGTGTCAAAACTGAGCTTAAGTAAACAGGACTCAAAGTCCTCGTCGAGCTCCTCGTCCTCCAGCAGCAGCAGTGGCAGCAGCAAATCCACCTCGGAAAAAAGCAAAAAAGAAGTAGAGAAGAGACCGTCTGAGAAGGTAAAGGATCTTTTTTATCTTTTTGCTTGGAGTGAAATTTGTGATTTTGCCATATGTTAAATACCATCCTTAGGAGAAAAAAGACATTCCAAAATAAATTCCAAACCACAAAAAATGCATTTCTTTGCAAAGTACAGCATAAATTGTGAAAGTTGTTGAGCCTTAATTAAATGACAATTAAAAGATAATTAATCTACAGGTATATATCTGTCAATTAGAGCCATTATCAAGATAATGAATTGGTTTCAAGTTTGTTTTAGATCTACAACACTGTATTGCAGAGCAGGTACATGCAATTCAGCTTAGAACTGATGAAGAGAGTTGAGTCCAGATATATAAAGCGCATTGGTACTTACATTTTGAAGATGTGATGATGTCAGTCTGTAAAGTGACGTCTGTCTTTCTCACTGTTATCAGGTCAGGGTTGACTTGGGTGAGGTGGACCCTCCAAAAAAGCCTCGTTTGGAGAAACAGGAGAATCGCTCTTCTCCGATTACCGTTCAGACGAGCAAGGACCTCCTGTCAAACATTAATGATTATGATGAGACCAACGCTGATGACTTTGCCATGGAAATGGGTCTGGCTTGTGTGGTTTGCAGGTACATGTTAATGATCAACCAAATAATTAAAGTTTATTTATCTTTTGCAATAGCTTCAGGTCAGATTGATGTCTAACTCAGCAAATTTTTATTTTTTTCCTTTTTTTTATTACGCAAGACAAATGACAGTCACCATGGGGAACCAGCTGGTTGAGTGCCAAGAGTGCCATAATCTGTACCACCAGGACTGTCACAAGCCCCAGGTGACAGACAAAGAAGTCAACGACCCACGGCTTGTGTGGTATTGTGCCCGCTGCACCAGGCAAATGAAACGCATGGTGAGAAAAACAAGTTATATTCCAACATCTGATTGATAATTACTCGTAGCAGATCACCAGTGAATCAGTGATTGACTGAGTGGTGTTACAAGGTCCAGTTGTATCTGTTTAAAACGATTCTTGTTTGCCCACTAGGCCCAGAAACCTCCACAGAAGCCGTCCCCTGCATCTGCATCATCAGCGCCTGTCGTTAAAGACACACTGGTCAAAAAGACGGAACTGAAATCCAAACCTGACACAACCAGCACCTTCCAGGCCTTTAAAAGAACAGAAGTGAAGGTAAGTTTCAACTCATTGTGGCCGTCATGTTTATGAGACCTAAACAGAATGCAAGATGGTCTTAATGCCAATCAGGTGTAGTGAGAGAAAGGGAATGCTTACCAAGCATTCTGCCAACACGTGTAATAAATCTTTTATTGTGTTTCATGTGTTCTACTGTGTTAAACTCTGGGAAACTAGGATTCTCCCTCCATATTACTGGTAGCAAGTGAGAGAAAACTATAGTTGTCAATATGCAAAATTGTTCCTAAAGGCAGACTGCATAAATATCTCTGCAGAGGACAATGAGCAGAAAGTATACACTTATCTTTAATGATTCAACCACTGACTTCTGCTGCTGTGTCATTTCTCCAGAGAGAATTTAGTTTAAAACTTTCCAGCACTTTTACTTATTCACCATGAAGTTATTGTGACAGCAAACATTTTGCCTTTAGTCAGTGATTTCATTATGTTAATAGCAGCCGCAGTGGGGGTGAGTTTTGTTTGTTTTTCAAACAAAAGTTTTGCTCAAGTTGCATAGCTTGCAGGTAAGTTTGCTAATAAACATGCTAGACTAGTCACAGGTAAACAATGAGCCGCCCCAAGGAAAAAAATGCATTTTTTTTGTTGTGGTCACCAAACGCTGATCAAATGAATATTCCTTTTTCTAGGATTAAGAAATTGGTTCACTTATCTTAATTCGTTACGAAAGTTGATGCAAAACAAATCCTACAGGTGTCCTCATTTTTGTTGTTTACTTACAAATCCTCAAATTGTTTCTCTATCCTCCAACGCATCTTAGAACAATACTGCACTGCAGGACGTAGTGTTGTATGGATGTGTCCCAATTCAGGGGCTGCATAGACTGCCTCATGTTGAAGGCTCTTTAAAATGCGGCCTTCCATTCACAAGAAATGAAGCTTCCAACCGGTGGATCCTTCTGAGGCCAACCTATCCTTGAATTCACTGTGTGACAGTGACAAAGCTAACAAGCTATCTATGCAGTAAATGCAAAAAGTAGCCAACAATGAGGGCAGAACAAGCTGATGAAGCATTTCAGTTCAACCTTCGCAGTCTACAAAGGGCACATTTTCATAGACACAGTCCTCTGAAGGATGCAGCCCCTGACTTGGGACACAGCTTATTTTGCTACCAGAGATTTCTTGTCCTCATTAAATTTGTGGTGTGTTGTGATAACTACTAACTATTTTCATTTCATGCAGGCGTCCACAACATCAGCCACCCCCACCAGCAGCAGCTCCTCCTCCAGCAGTGGTCTTACAGGCTGGGCTGCATTTGGAGCCAAGACGAGCACTGCTCTTCCTCCCAGCTCCAAACTGGGTTCCTCTGGTCCAAGTGGGAGCAACAAGACTGTGACAGCTCCCTCTGGCCAAAAACCTGCCGGCCTGTCTGGACTGGCTGGAGCAAAATCAGGACTTGTGAGTACCAAGGTTCCTGGTGGTGGTAACGGAAATGGCTCTAGTCAGGCGCCCCTGAAACCTCCTCCACCCCTGACTCTGGGTAAGCAGCCACTGAACCGCGCATCGAGCAGCGAAAACCCAGGGAAAAGCTCTGCTTCGTCGGGGGCCGGCTCCCCGGGTAGCGCCCAGGGAAGCGGCGGGGGGAACGGAGGCAATAACGGAGAAGGTAACGGAAACAATGGGAACGGGTCAAAGGTTGCACCAGGGGACAAAGCGCCAACTTTTCAAGAGTCTCAGCTCAATGCCATGAAACGGTTACATCTGGTGAAGAAGAAAGCAGCGCAAAAGAAACTGAAGAAATGAGAAGAGATGGAGAGAAAAGGAGAGGACGAGGAGATCTGGGGGAGTAGAAAATAAACCTTTCAAACGTGTGAAATTAGTGACAAAATAATGTTTGTATGACAAGAGCATCTGTACATAGATTTACATGATCCAGTCAAATACTTGAATCTTACTTTACGTAAATGCTGCTGTACTTGGTGTGCTTCATCCTGCCCTAACAAATCCAAACATTTATAACGTGACTGTCAGTTTTTATCAACGAACATCATTAAATATCCTCCTCTGACAAATTGCATATATCAATGACTTTGTAGCATGTGTTGACCCTGAATGTGGTACAGACAGGACAAATGAAGAACGGCTAACAAAAGTTATGATAGAGGTTGTGTTTATACAGAATTATGACATAACTTTTAAAATATGACACTATAAAAGTGACACAATAGATTTTCTTCATTTCACATAAAACATATACTTCATGTATAAATCATTTCACATATAACATCTGCTTCATCTATAAATCAGTTCACATATAAAATTTACTTCATGAATAAATCACTTCATTATCAATCAACACTGACGTACAAAAGTGCTCAGCACAGTGCTCTGTATTTTCCTTCAATTATTATCCATATTCATCAGATTACTGGTCTCGTTCTTATTATGGAGGCAAAGCAGATTCTTTATCAACACTTATGGTATGAGACTTCTGATAATAACATCTAGCGAAACCTTCATCAGCCCTGTGACAGTTTAGAGACGTGCCAGGGTTAATTAACTTCAACAGTTTTGTTAGAAAAGCCACAGGTTCTTTTGGAGTTTGTTTCCCTGGATGGTTTCGTTTTACTGGAAATCCTAAACCTAAACAGAGGGCCTCTTTGTTTTTTAGGCATAGGACATCCTGCCAAGGTAGTTGGCCGGGACATATCCCTTCTGTCCGTTAGCCTCAGCCAACCACCACTCCTTGTTGCCTCCCACGTCACAGAACTGGAGGATGCGGACATGCTGGTACTCCTGTAGGGTCAGCTCCTGGTCACAACGGGCTTGAAATGCATACACGGCATAAAACTGTGGAAACAGAGACATCAATCAAATGTTTGTGTGTTTTTGATAAAAGCATCAAACTGATGAATGATACTTTTTAAATGTTAGTATGTTTAGTAAGTTTTACCTCCACCAAAAGCAGGATTAGGCAAAAACTACTGGACTTGGTGGCAGGATGTGCTTTGGGTCAGGGAAGAACCTATTACATTTTAGTGCTGATCCAGATCAGGGGTCGAATCCAGGATTATTGTTCACTGTCTTTAACATTGTGAGATTTGTATTTATGGATCTTGATGAAACAATCAGGCATGTTTAGAGGACTGAAATTCATGAGTTTGTGCAATTTGCTGCAGATTCAATAAAAATCTGAATGTAGTGAATTTTAACGTGGTTTCATGAGGTGACTGTCCGGCCTGTTCAGGGGAATGAGCTCAACTGAGTTCCATTCTAGTGCATCCTCCTGTAAAACCAGAGGGTGGCACTGTTTATTAGTACATGAGGTGTGTGGCTTGATGCAGTTCCTTATTTTTTTAGATTTATTTTTTTATAATGTGGATTTCAAAAAGTTTCTGTACACAAATGTTTGTATGTAATTTTTATTTACCTTATTTGCCCCTTAGGTGAAAATTAAATTGATCTGAACCAATATTTTTACCGTCATCTTTTCTAAGCAATGTCGTATCTTAAAGAGACATCCATATGGTGCAAGAACCTGCAGGCGACCACACGCACCTGCTGAGCATCTGTGTCCGATGTGTCCTCCAGGTCTTCCACGCTCTCTGGCTCCCCCTGTAGGCCAGAGAGGGTTGAGCTGCTGTCAGTGGTGGTGAGGTTGAAGCTTCGCAGGCTGCTGCTGCCACTGCCCGACACAAACAGGCTGAGGTCATCGAAGTCATCGTCCACCATGACAGGTGGCGGCTGCTGCTGCTGCTGCTGCTGCGGCTGCTGCTGCTCTTTGACCATCTGGCCGGCTCGCTGCGAGTCCCTCAGAGGGTTGTACTGCTTCAGAAATGTGGAGTAGACGTAGCCCTGTGCACCTAACAGTGACACACAGCAACAGTTTGTCAGGATGCCAGACTTGCTCATTTTGAAAGGGTTGGTTCGGCCAAAATTACAAAACAGTAGAACCCTGCAGATTATATTAATTCCTGCTTCCAACACAATAACTTAACACTGTTCACAAAGACACTCGAATATACATCAGTGTGACAATTACTACCTAAAATTATAGCAACCATCTTTGAGAAAAATGTATTTGATGTGTACTTTGACTATTTAGTTTGTGTCCCATCCATTGACATCAGTGGCAGGTTTTAGGAGCCATGCTGCAGCCAGCCAACAGGTGGCCATCAAGCTGCTTGAGCGCCATGTTCATCTTTATATACAGTCTATGGGTGAAAGCACGATCTCTAGAGAGACCATGGTGTTTATTGTAATTACAGTGAACTTTCTCCAGTTACACGTTACAGAACAAACTACTTCTGAGCCATTTATTAATTTCCCTTCATTAATCCTAAAACGTCTTCCCAGAAGTATTGGGCATCATTTGCAGGAATGTGTTTTTAATGAATAATGGTGTGTGTCACATTAAGGCCATAGCCACAGTATTTGCATAAACAATATCAAATCCAGTTAGAGCGAGCGACCTGAGGTGAGTGTATAAATATGAGGTGAGAATATTCATAGAATGGATATCAACAGAGGGATGAACAACAACTTCCTGGGAATGCTTGTAATCCCACAGGAAAAGACGAGTCTGTGAAGAATGCTCCGAGAAACATACACACTTTTTTTTCCTCCTCACGCTCATAAAAAAGAAATTCTTATTGCAGAGTAGAGAGAGGCACGCAAGCGGCATCTCTCCAACCCTGCTCCTCAATACCCAAAGGGAGAGGCTTTGTACTCTAAGTAACACTGCTTACAACGCACAGCGGTTTATTCCAAACAAGACGTTGGGATCTCAGGTGCTTCTGCAAGACGTGGAGGGGAGATGGAGACAAGCTGCGGAGCAACCATCTCCAGAGGCAGGCAAAGAGGTACCCGGCAACCATGACATCACAGGAGCTGCGGGGACTGATGCTTGTGTGCCGACTTGTTGGAGTCAGAAAGTAAAGTTTGGTGTTTCTACAGAGCCTCAGTCATCTCACAGATGCAGGTGTATTCCCTGAGGAACCAGATTAATAAAGGAGACCTATACAACCATTCAGATAATTAGTGTGATAACTTAATTCTCCTTTTATGTCTCAAAGAGCTACCTCTGCCTCGAGTGCACACACACACACACACACAGATTTGCACAACTTATTAGAACTTTGCATTGACTTCCATTGATTGTGAACAGGCTAACCAAAACCTTTTACCTAACCTTAACCATGAACAATTCATGCCTAACTCTAACCTTAACCCAACCACAATTCACATCTTAGCCCTAACCATAACCAGGGACCTCAGAAATGACGTTTAGGACTGGGCTATGGTCCCCATGAGGTCGACTGGTCCTGTCGAGGTCGGCGAGCACACACACACACACACACGCACACACGCGCACACACGCACACACACTTGCCTCCAGTGTGAACCAGCCAGCGGCTGCTGCTGCCCAATGGGTCCGTATCCTCCAGCAGGGCCACCAGTTCTCCCTCCAGCAGGCTGAGGTCCTGATCCTGGCAGCCGTTACACTTCCTCTTCAGCTGGTACAGACGGTTCAGGGGGTGTTCTGTCAGCAGCCGGGCTCGCTGTTCCTCTGTCTGATGCTGCACCTCTATTGTCTGTAGGACAGCAAACCACAAAGTGTGGTGTAAATATTCACAGTGGCTGCCACGTGTGAGGGCACATGCTGGCATGTTGCTGGTTACAAGATTATTCTGGGGAGGGAAACAGGTAATAAGCTCCTGAGAGGTATAAGAGCTTGAAATAACATGCTACTCACATGAACAAGCACAAACACACTTCTACATGTACAGATGAGTAAGCATGTGCGCGCACATACACACGTATAGATCTCTTCATCTCAGGGGACTGATACCTGCTGGAGCTTTAGGTTGCCAGGTGCTGCAGTTAATCAGCCTGGAGCTGTTCTCTTTGATGGGAGAAGAAGCTGCCAGTTCATGGTTTGGAATTGGTTGAAATGGTTTGTAAATTATGTGGGACTTTGGTTTTTATGTGAGGTCAATTAGGAGTTTAGTTGCACAACTGATCAGGGATCTGCATAGTGCAGACTCTGTAGATGGAATCATCTATTCAGAAAGATTTCTTACCGTTGTTTTCTTGTCTCGTTGTCTCTCAAAGCTGACTTTGCGCTCCATTAGCTTCTGTGCATTATCTTTAACAAAAGTCAGATTATTCAGCTCATCCATGATGCTGCTCTGCACCTCAGCAATGTTCGACAGTGGAGCCTGGAAAGTCAAGCATAGTAAATGTGAGTTTCAGTGTTAAATAAAATAAAAGGTGTCTGCATTATGACAAAGGTCCTCACTGGTAGCTGCTGCATGGACGGAGCACGGAGTAGTATTTTATCCATCAGCTCTCTGAGCAGGGTGACCAGATACACCACACAGTTGGTCAGGATGGTGTAGGCGGCCATGTTGAACCTCTGCAACTCCTCCACCAGCAAAGCGTTGATCGCTTCATAGTCCCTCCTGGTAGGCCCGGCCGGGTCCTCTGGTGCCGGCAAAGGGGAGGAAGAAGGGGTGGATGGTGAAGATGAAAAAGAGGAAGAGCGCTCGAGGCGGCTGCAGTAATCCAGCAATTTGTCATAGCGTTTCTGGATGAGCTTCTGGGGGGCTGTGAACATGCCCTGCAGGGAGGAGAGGGGGACGAGGACCAAGCGCTCCATACTGTCTTTCTGCAGGAAGAAACAAGTCAGGTAGCAGAAGATGAGTAGAGATTTACAGCATTTCTCTGACCATGTAAGCAGGTACTTTTTAAAGAAATTGTGGTCGTGTATAGAGCATGAAATATCTTATGTATGCAGTAACATTAACCTTGAATACATAACAACAAGAGAGCTGCTGCAACTTAATTTGCATGCAGACAAACAAGAGGCACTGATGTTGTTCAGCTTACAGTCTGAGTTCAGCACACACTTCTATTATAGGAGCCTGCAATGGCAGGTGCTATTCATCAAGAAAAGGAAAATCTTCTCCTCTCCTGAAAGCATTGAACAGTTACAGCTGTCGTGTTTTGACTACAGCAGACACAATCAAACCCTTTCATGCACAATAATATGTTGCTTTTCCTCTTAGAGCATGTTTGCCTTTGTGCCGAGAGTCATTTTGTCAAGGTCATTACAGATCTGGTTTGGGGTCAGCGCTGAACTGCTGCAGTGAAGAGCTGCTTCACAAAGAGTCTTATTCAGAGGTGGAGTTATATCAGAATTGGCAACTAAAGTGCAATCCAGAGAGAGGAGAGGGAAGGTGTGAGGAAGCTACCGGATCGAGTAAGACAGGCAGTAGAACAGGAAGAGGAAAGACAGATGACCCACACTTGGAGGATGAATGGAAGGTCATGTAGGAACAACAAAGTGTGGTCCGGCACAAATTCAAAAGATTCAAGGAGGAAAGCTGGAAAAGTTACATCAGTTGTTCTGTGAATAAAACTGGTGACTTTTTTATTGTGAAGCACAAAACAAGACAAACTCACAAAGTGCTTATAGGGATCATTTCCGTTATTGTGCAATGAGCCATTTATCCCATTTTTGTTTGGATCCTTAACAATGTTCTCCATGTCCTGGATACTCTGGACAGCTACAGACACCATCTCCTGCAGAAAATACATAAACACAACGTTTATAATATTACTAATAAAACAGCATCGAACATGTCCGTTCTACAGTGGGAAATATTACACCTACCTGAATGTGCAGCAGGTAAAATTGAAGATTCTTGACCAGCTGCCTCACGGCTTTCTCCAGACATCGGAACAGCTTCTCCTCTCTGTCAAATACTTCATCTCTCACCTACAAAACAAAAATAGCTAAATGCCAATCATGCCTTAAACTTCCTTTATATGTATACACTTGAAAATGTCATTAATAGTTGTTTATATTGATAAGACATTGTATTAATTTAAACCGTCAATTCCACAAACTTTGTGATTTCAATTTAAATCTTTTAATTAGAGTTTTGATTGCGGAGTGAAAACCTTCTTTTTTCTACCTGTGGTTCAACTCCGGTGAGGATCTTGAGATAACCGGCGAACCTGTCTCCTTTCTTACGGATGGAGTGAATGTTGAACTTGTTTAGTTTTCCCCTCAGTGTCCCTTCATCTTCCAACCGCTTATACTTCATTACTGAGAATAGATAAAAATGGAGGCAGAATGAAGATGAACAGATAATATATACAATTATATTTGCTATAACTGAATTCCATAAAAGACACAGGCAGCAAATTGATACACTTGAATAAAAAAGACATCAGTAAAAAAATCTCACCTATATCCTTGCGCCTCTTGAACTCATTGATGTTCACATTAATGATTTTGGCAGCAGTGAACGCCTCCTGCAGGGGACGACAGTCAGGATGGTCCTCGGGTGTGGCCTGCCACAGCTCCCCGAGCAGCAGCGGGTACTTCATGATCCTCTGGACCGGTTTGATGAGCAGTGAACCCATGTTCAGCAAGTTAGGTTTACCCCTATGGCAATTTATATATATAGTAAAAATAATTTTCATTAGAGCCTGACTGACTATATATCATATATGTATATATACATATGATATATCTACAAATGGAAATTAGCTGGTATCTTAATAGCTAGTATTTCCTTTTAGATAAATCTATTGATGCATTTCATCATTTTTTTTTAATTTCTGAAAAATACAATGGTCAAACTCCAATCGGCATTAAACACAAGACCAAAACTGCAAAATCAACACAACAATATAACAATCTATTATTAACAATATACCAAGAGTGTTAATACTTTTTAGATCATGGGATACTTACTCTTGGTCGTAGATTTTCCTGTAAGTATAAAGACAAAGAAACACACCATCAAAAATCATAAACAGTAAATCTCAACATTTGGAATTTTAGGGAAGTTAAGTTTTACATGATGTGATGATTATTTAGAGGAAGTGACTTCACTTACTTCAGTGCCAATATACATGTGGTGAAATGTTGCTTTATTTCTTCCTCTTTCTCATACGATTTGAGCGACATGTTGGCGTCATCGTGATGGTAACAGTAAATCTTATATACATCTTCTAAAGCTGCCTTCGCCTGGATGAATACTTCTCCTTCAAATAAAAACATGGATGTGAGATATCTTTTTGTCTAAAATGATTCAGATGCAGTTAAATTTCAACAAGTTAAATCTGCCAAGTATGAAAATGTTAGTACCTATAACAACTGCTTCTGGATCAGGGTCAGCCAGGGCCTCATGCAGTCTGTGAACGAGAGCTGCAGATACTTCACACAATGTCTCCATGTTGGTGAATAGCCGATCGATATCCACAACCTGAGAGAAGATAAGGACAATGTAGCATAACACATGACTTTCACCTGCTGTTTCCCCAGAAAATATACTCATGCCTACATTTCTATTAAATTAATTACTTTTTTACTGTAAAAATAAACTATGGTTAATGTGAATAAACCTGAGGTCACATTTAATTTTGGTATTTCAGTGTTTTTGTTTGTAAAATGTTCCTTCATTTTAATCTAATTCTCATAATTCTGTTGTAGAGCTGTTGAGTGTGTGAATTAAGGTTAATGTCATGATGGGGTTAATGTCAGAAATTAGGTTAGAGATATGGGATATATTTATATTGTAAGGTTGGCAAGATCTAGCCTTCCACATAAGCAAGGGATGCTTTTAACATCAGCTCATTCTCAATTAGTGTTGAAAATTTTCAATGGAGATTTATTTAAGTACATTTTATTGTAAATACAACAATAACAAACACTCAAATGGTAATGAGTAACATGCATACAAATAAATGTCCTCATGATGTATGTTAAAGAAAGTAAACAAAACAACTAAGCAAACAGCCAAACCAGCAAATGGACCCGGATGAAGACATAACCTGGAGGAAACAACTACCTGCATGTTGCGTAGAGGCTGCACCACCTCTCTGATGCACAGCTCCAGGTCTGTGAGGTAATCTTTTTCAGTCTGCACAAGCTCCTGAATGACCTTTGCCCTGCGGTTCATCTTCCTCAAGCGGACCTCCTCTGGGTCCAGGGCTGGAGAGGGGGGTGTGGACAGGTCATGTGGAGTCATTTTCTCTGAGAGGAAAAAAACATAATTAAAATAAATAAATAAGTAAGCAAATAATCTCCTGTGCATTGTATGTGCTATTCACAGGTACATTCCTTTGAGGTAGACTTTAGAACAAGGTCATGATGTGAGTGCACGTACATTTTGGTGGCATAATCTAGCATGTCATGTTTTTGCCATCATTTCAAACCACTTGTGGCGCATGTACATGTGTTGAGGCAGTAAACACCCTGTGGGCTGCGTATGCTTGGAAAAATATACGTCTGCCAACACATCCGCTCGACGCCTGAGCAGCAGTCGCTATTTCACGGTGATCTAATTATTTTGACTCAGACGCCAAAAGGCCTTACTTAACATGCCAGGCAGGCGCGCCGCTCTTTTTTTTATTGCTTTGCTGCCTAATCAGTCTGTGGCTGCTCTGTGCTTTGCATGGCAGGCAGGGGTGTCTGCTCAGGGAAGAGCAATGCTTCCTTGCTGCCTAATCGACACCATGCACCACTTCCTCCTCTGGGGGGGAGAGAGACATGAACAGAGAGAGAGAGAGAGAGGCGGAGGGCTGCGAGGCCTGTGTCAGGTTACAGAACTAATCGTGCCGCTGATGTAATGCCACGGCGTGCTCTGGCATTCCATCTGCTCAAAAATGGGAGAGTGTGAGAGGAGTGGCACGCGATGATGAACACACACAAACACACACACACACACACACACACACCTACATGAATGAGGACACATACACACTGACCCCGATTCACACAGGGACACACAAAACAAATGCAATTACACACACACACACACACACACACACACACACACACAATAACTATAGGTAATGATTATAAGAGTCACACCCTTTGCATTTACACCTGGAATTTGTATGTGCTGTCATTAATTATGGGTCAACAACAGATCCAAAGTTTAGTCAGGTCAAATAATTCCTGGTGTTCCATTCATATTTCATATACCTTCAAGCAAGGAGCATTCAAAACAGCATATCAATATCAATGTACGCTTAACAAGTTATATCCCATGTAGAAAAATTGTTTGGCCCAAATTTGGCCCTAATCCATCACAACGCACATCCAGCCCACATACTGCATCATGATGGAATGGATGAATAATAGTGTAGGAAAGAGAGAAGGTGAACGAAGGGCAATTATACTGTAAAAACATAGAAAAACACAAATATGCAATAGCAATACCACATGTCAACTGAAGGTGACACAGGAATTTGTTTTGTGCTAGATCGGCCATGTTTACCATTTACTACATGGGCAACTAGAGGTTCACATCCAGATTACACCTCAGCTAGAGTGCGACATGTTTGCCGAAAAAGGCCCACATTTGTTATTATATTTTGGGATACTTGGGCCACATTTGCTATTTTATAACTTCTGGCCCACATCCACAAGAAGGCCAGAGGTGCGGTATCATTACCCGGAGTGGCCCACATCCGTATTTCACACTACTTGACGTGTGAGCACAAGCGACCACAGACACAGATCAGTACATATGTACATAGAAAAATGAATCTTTGCATGCGTGATCACATTTGCTCTGAGGAAGTTACTCTGTTAAAGAAAACAAGGGTGGAAGCTGTAGCTTGTTTCCCTTTCATTTCATTTTCAAACAGTCTTTTGTGTTTGTAGGAACAGAAATATGACAAGTTCACAGTAAACTGTGGCTGGAGCCATTTGCTGAAGTTCAGTGAAATATTTAATGAGACCAGTACTATCTTATGAATGCTGCAGAGGTCTGATCACCTTCTGTGTAGTTACACCTCATGTTTATCTTTTTATATAAGATGCATGGGCAGAGGTGAATCATCACTTTTCTAACAAGTAAAAACCAGAACAACAGAATGTCCATCATATAATTGAAGGATTAATAGACTGGAATTCATTGTTCATGTTTTGTATCCTTCCCTCGTATCTTGGCACCGAGGAAACAGGTGAAACATATGTGTCTGTCTTAATTCAGGCTCTCAGGCTATCACACTGTGAAACATCGACTGTCATGAGACTGAAAATGGTTGTGCATTTATTTTTTCTTCAGGAGTTATTAGTTAACCTGCTAGTAACCTGGTAGTTCCTCCAGAAAAAGGCAGGTTAATGTGAATTTCTTTCTTTTTGAAACTTATAGTTCTAGTTTTTACTGTGGAAAACCACTTTTCATGAATTCCAGTTAACACATAGTGGAAGTGTGGTGTACAAAAAAAGGATCACATTCATGTTTCAACAGGATCATCAAGTGTCACATGTCAACATGAGCATTCATCATGAAAAGAGACCCCAGAATCTGTGGAAACCTCCACCCGTGAGAAAAGTCCCCCATAGTACACGATCGGGTGAGGGTAACCCTTGTTGGCTTATGATGAACTAAATCATATACTATACTATAACATAAACACACACATATATATGTATATATATATATATATATATATATATATATATATATACACTCCAGTATATTTCTGTCATGGTGTTAAGTCATAATAACAGGAATGTAATACAGATTATTTTAAAAACATTTTTTTAGTAAAATCTGTTCCATTAAAAATTGGCACATATTACACAAATAAAATATAACCTGCCGCAGCCTACCAGAACTCAGCAGCAGGTTTCAAACTCTGCTGACTTCTCTTTTTGCCAGTATTATGTTTGGTGAGGAATGGTTGCTGGCACAGGAGTTCCCATGTAAGTGGATACAGGGCTTTTCACTGTGCAGCCCATTGAAAGAGACCCAACCGACAGCCCCGGAACAGAAAACAAGGCCTGGTGTATCACGTATCGCCATCAACGAGGAATGATACGTTAGACTTTGCCAAGTGCACAGCTGGATTTTTTCACTGTGAATCTAAATCCTGCAAGTCCACTGACTTTGATGTGTTGCCTAAAGATCAATAAAGAATATTAAGGCAAAGGAAAGTTGAGCATAAGGTGACACACACACACATACATCGTCATTTGTAGCAATAATTTTTAGCAGACGGCAAACTATAACCTTTTCCCTGACCTTAACCATGACCAAGTCATGCCTAACTCTAACCTTCACTGAACCACAATTCACATCTTAGGCCTGAATTCAAACATGACCTCAGAAATGACGTGTTACCTCGATAGGACCAGGCTTTAGTCAGTGTTTTTGCTGAAAAGGTCCTAAAGAGATCACACTCACTCACAAACACATTCACCATAACCATAACCCCCGTATGCTAACTCGAAATCTTATTCTAAATTTAATCATCACAACTAAACGCCTTACCCTTAGTGATGTGTGCTTGCCCATGCCTTGACTCTGTCGCTCCACTCGTAATTATATGGTCTTGGTCTGCATGGGCATAGTGATAGATTCTTGCCCCCTAACCAAACCGAACCTAAAATAACCTAACTTAACCTAACCTAACCTAATCTAATCTAACCTAAACTAACCTAACCTAATCTAACCTAATCTAACCTAACCTAAACTAACCCAACCTAATCTAATTCTGATTTTAATCCAATCACCAAATGTTAACTCTCAAAAAGCCCATTGGAGTTGTGAGAATGTCCTCACAATAATTTTGAACCTGAATTTGTCCTCACAATCATATAGTAAGACATATAGGCACACCCACACACACAAACACACTGTAAGAAAGCATCGGCCCTCAAACAGCATAAACCTGCAACAAAGTAACCTGCTCCATAAATGATAAGTTGCTAAATAAATACATATGAATATGTGCTTTACTTCTGTCCTTGAACATGAGTTGTGTGTTAGTAAATCATTTTCAGAACTATTATATTTAGTCATGTAGCTGTAAATAATTAGACACACACCGATATCATGTTACCATGGCGCTATGGCTCGACAGACCTGTCTGACAGGCAGATGAGAACAGAGCGTCGAGCAGCAGGTCACATGTTTCCGTGTTCTATGAAGTCATCGTTCTGTCAATATTTGCAATGGTAATACCACTGTAAATATGTAATGCGGCCTGTCAGCTGTGAGGCCGCTCACATCTTCTTCAGATTATTCAGATGATTTACAGAGGAATAATCTGCAGATTATTTTCTGAAGTCATCATTTGATCGTGAAAATGTCAAAAAAGTAAAACTTTCAGGGCAAATCTTCAAAAGTAATTAATTGTATAATGATCAAACCATGAAATTGTTGTTGTTTGATTATTCTGTGTAGTGTATCTAGTGTGAAATATGTAAAACAGAAAAAGAATCCTGAAAATACAAATCCTAAAAGGTATATTATCCATACCTGGTCTATCACTCTTATTATTGATATTAAGCTATTGTTTGACATACTTGTGACCACCTCCAAGTCATGTTTTCAGCCTACAGACAATTAAATAAAATAAAGATCTAAATTTACAAGCCAAAAAATATGTATTTTTGACTGAATTTATTTTCCATAACATGTTTGTTGAACAGAGATAATTTTCTTAGGAAAAGTATCTGCAAGAGCTGGATTTTGTGAATAAGCAGAAGGAGGAAAAACACACTCATGACTGAAATTGTAATTTACAGCCATGGAGTTTTCCTGCTCGACACTATGTTGTCATCTTTGCCAAATCAGTACTGAGGTTTGAAGTGATCAAATATCTGTTTAGGTCACACTCACATTAAACAATCAGCAGCACGTCACATGTTTCAGTAAAGCCATCATTCTGCCAATATTTGCCATGGTAATACCACAGCAAATACTGTAGCCTACGTAATGGTGCTCGTCAGGCTGCGAGGCTTTGGAGTCAAAGAGGGTGGGTGACTGGTTTACTGAAAACAACCCAGTGTTTTTTTTGAAAACCCTGACTATGGTACAGGTAGGTCAGGAAAAAAGAAAGTGCAAAGTAGGAGAGAGTGTCTCTATTTCAGGTAAATACAATTGCTGATAAGGCAAGTGTGTGTGAAAGCTTGTTTGTCTATACACCAACAAGTGACATGGAGATTTTATTTGGAGTTTGAACACAGAGCCTTTTCGGCTCTATTGGCCAGAAAGAAAACCCCAGGAACAAGTGATACAGGAAATCCTTCATACTTTGTCTAATCTTTACCTACTGCTGACACAGTGATGTCAACCATTTAGCCTGAAGTGCAACATTCCACGTCACTGACTGACTGCGCTCTGAGGGCAGGTGAAGCCAGTTTTTTTTCCCCAGGAACATGGGCAAGACTGTGTCAACTGTTGTGATGAGGCAGCATCAATGATTTATTTATTACTTGTTCTTACTTCCCAGGCCAATCGCCATTGGTTAAATGTTATGATGTGTGTGAACCAAACTGAAAGACCAAGTGGCTGAAATATTTTGAAACTAAAGTGATGATATTCACACAAACGTACAACACGTCACCGGTGTCAGGTCTTGTTTACGAGCTGGTCAGGAGCTCTTCTAAAGCCACTCCTCCGTGCACAGTTTGCATATGAGCCTTCATCCCTTCGGGACTATCTCCTGCTCAACACATGGTAACACAACAGGTGCTGTGTAGCCAGAGCTGTGCAGCAGTGTATACTTTGTGTTCATCTATAGTGGACATGTCTGAAACATCACAAAGCCAGTGTGTTTCAGTTTTATTTAAGTGTTGTCAGTGTAAAGAGTTGTAAGTTGTGTCAGACTACATGTTGGCTCACGTGTGTGTGTAGATTGTTGCCATAGTTGTGACCCCTGGGGAGGTCATTAGCTGATGTACCTTTAAGTTTAGCGCTGTACTCCGTCTTGTCAGACTGACTCCTCCTCACCAGCGTCCCCAGGTTGAAGTCACCTTTGGCCATTTCATCAGCCACTATGGTGTCCGTCTTTCTCCTCTCCAGGTAACGCAGGAACACGGGCCGGTTCCTCCTCTTTATCACCTTCTCCTTCTCTTTTTCTTTCTCCTTCTCACCCCCAATGGCCTCCTTGGGATCCATGGTGAGGCTGTCAGCCACCCTATGCCTCCAGACCAGTCAAGGAGAAGAGAAGGGGGGAAGAGAAGAGGGGACAGGAGAAAGAAGGGAGAGAGAGGGAGAGAAAAAAGAGCCTGGGAGGTGCAACAGGTGTAATGTTCACTGTGCACTGCTGCCTGCTCTGCACAGGTAATGTAGCTCCTCCCTGTGTCGACCTGTCATAAGAGCTATAGTGGCCCCACCTCTCCTCTGCTGTGCTATGCTGCTTCCCTGAAGACCATTATTTCCACCCAGGGAGAGAAAGTGCGTCTCCTCACTTTCTCCTCAGCTCTGCTGACGGAGCAACGGCCACAGGCTGAAGTCTTGTTTTTGCTTTAACTAAAGATTTAATGTCCTCAGAATGAAATGAACATCATCTCTCACAAAGACACAGAAAACAAGGAAGTATTCATGTAAATGTACTGGGTACTGGAAATCACAATTGTTGTTCCAATCACACAGTGAGGAACATCGTACATTTACAAATCAAATAATCTATGTCTATGATGCATTTTAAACTCAAGCCAAGTCAAGCTGTAAATTGTTGAGCTAATTTTAGCTTCAGTATATGGATTAAACAAATCTCTATAAATGAATGAATAAACGTTTAAAACTGGCAGGGAATTACAACAGTTTTCACTTTAATGATCATCAGAGTTGGGTGTATGATTATTTCACGTTATAATTCCTAAATAATGGATTGTGTTTGTGGGTTGTGTTGTGTTTCATTTTTGAATACTCCTCAAATTGTTATACACAGGCTGTGTTTCCTTTTACAAAAACATCTTTCTAGTAATAACCCATAAAGTGGCACTCATAAAATGCCCAAACTAGTTTGACAGGTAAGTCACTGACACATGATGATTGCTGGTCATAGCAACCAGATACTGTGAGTCCTTGTCAGAGTAAATGAATGGATGCATTTCCGCCCTATTGAAGCTCAGGTCATGAGGGCTCACAGTGTGTTCTCAGATCCCTGTGTAGTGTGCTCACACAGCACACCTGTTTAACTTCTATTAGACTGGATGCACACGTATGTCTCACAACAACACAACAGCTGCTCTACACAAGACTATGTGTCACATAAGCAACATCATGTGTGCATATGTGCATTCAATAAAAATCTACTCTACGTGTTATTATTGCTTTGAAATGTTCATTTTCTTCTCAAAAAAATACAGTTAACTTGTATTAAAATACAACTGACCCTGTTAGCAGCATTATGTAAGTGGATGTAGTAACACAGACACTGAAGAATCACATATTCTGTACAAACATGCAGGAGGATAAACATCATCTTGTGTGCGCTGTCAGCGTGGCAGCGGGAATTGTTTTGCCCTGACGACGCTTATGTGACATCATGTCACTTGGGGTGTGGCTCTTCCTGGCCTCAACGTGTACACTTTTAAATTCATTTACATAATAGACAACGTTTTGCTGCTTTTCCTGACTAAAGAATACATTTCCATAAAATATCAGAAAAGTTTTTAAAAAAAAGTCGGAAATAGAGAATATTTTTTCATATGTACACTTGTTATATACATATTCAGATTCTATGTGTATATATATACATATATATATACATATATATGTATATATATATATATATATATATATTAGATTTCATCTAATGCACTTATTGTGAAAACAAATATTATCGTGATAAGCTGCTCTTTGACAATGATTGAGTGAAAAGAATAATCTTAGAAAAAATACCCAGCTAAACCTAAGATCTTTGTGAAGACAAAAAAAACAAAACAAGGCAATCCTTATTTCCTCAGGGAAAATTGCTGCAGGAGTCAAAGTAGTGAATAATAATAATATACATAATTAACTTTATTTATATAGCACTTTTCTTTACAAAGTTCCGAAGTGCTTAACAGACAGAATAAGTGAAATCGGAAAAGAAGAGCAATTAAAACTAGAGAAAGATAAACAATCTATAAAACAGGGTTGAGTAAAGAAACTATACTTAAGAGTGTTATTGCTGGTCACATGGTGAACACCAGTGAAAAAAGCTGAGTGCTTTACCCTTTGACAATAACTAAAGAGAAGGACTCTGACTTTCATTCAAGACAACCTAATCTCTAAACATTAAGCCACTGCAGACCAGCACCACTGGTTTGTAGCACGACATACTGTATGTTCTTGCTTATAACTTGTACCTTATAGCTAATACAAATAGAGTTCATAGTATTCTGTGCTTCACAAATTCAAAGCAACTATGGCAACAATATCAAAGGCAAGTATGCACTTTTTGTATTTTTATAACCATTTTTATTGCTGCTCTTACAGTATGTGTCATTTGTTTGCACAGAGGCCAACCTACAGATCAGTTAATGAGACACATCGAGGCGGCTGGGGTGTGTGTGTTTGTTCATGGTACATGGCCACCCACGCACATACTTTGTTCTGGTGATGTATTTTCTAAAATGTCTATCATCAAATCCGTTTAGTCCAGGTTGTAAAAATAAAAGAAAGGGGTCAATAAAGCAAAAGTAACATTTCATTTCTGGAAAGTTTCAAAATCAATAACAAAGCGGCTCTATTCTCCAGTCACTATGGAAAACTCAATTTATCAAACTTAGTTTAAGTTTAATTGAAAAAATAATAGATCACATGAAACTCCTGCATGCTTTCCTTCCTCTTCAACTTATTTTTGTTTATATTGCAGCTGGAAAGTAAATGATTGGGATAAATGGGTTTTCCTGGTCAGTTACAGCCTAAATAGGAGATAAACTAGGTGGCAGCAGAATTAAGCTACTACTTGGATTACAGGCATGCAAAAGAAGTATTGTCAAGTATGAATGGGAACATTACTGACTTCCTGTTATATCAGTGCCATATCAAAATAAAGGCACCATTTTAATTATTATAAAACTCAGAAGAATGAATAAATATGTATGAATTAATATATGATAAGCACAATATAAAATGTGCTACTTATGTTTGGGTGACCACACCTCTCCTCTCTCCATATGATAAGAACAAATACTAAACTTATTTAAATAAATGGACATACTGTATATTTTACCTCAGACATTCAGGATCATGCACAAAGAACCCTTGTCATTCTAGCTACACCAGGAGTTTTCGGAATTTGTCACATAATCAGATTTGTAAACAATATAATGTAACAGATAATAGCATTTTTAGCACTATTAGATTTCCATTTTCACCTAAATTGATTGAATTACCATAAAATGACCTTAATGCCTGTGTTACTTGAAGCCTGAACCTTTATCTGTTTCTCTGACAACTTTGATTTGTCTTCCATTGATTTTAATTCTCTCACTACTTGATATTTCTATCTACACTTGTATGATTGAAAAGCACTTGGCTTGACTCCTGAACTTAATATAAAGTCTATGCTCCTGACTTAACTTTTAAATATGTCATATAAATAAATGTCCCTTCACAAAAACAATTTTACCACAATCAGTTTTTTTCCCACTGTGTCTTGAAAAATTTTAAAAAATATCTTTTTTTTAATATATATATATATATTTTTTTTTTTTCGACTGCACATGCTTTTATTTTGAAACTCACCGAGCGGATGTTTCTGCTCCTCGATGGTGGATGTGGCGGAGGTGGATGACGGGAAAGAGGAACCGGAGGAGGAAGAAGTGTGTGTGTGATGACGCCTCCGCTGGTTCGCTCCTCTCTCGGCCTCCTGCTGAAAGTCACCGGCTCGTTGTCTGCCTCCAGAATCAAACTCGTCGCACAAGCAGCAGCTCTTCCTCATCTCCGTGGGAGAACCATGCACTACCTCACGGAGGAGAGAGGACGACCTCATTCTCCTGACTACCGGATCTATTTTAGTAAGTTAAACCAGCGTGAGTACCGGAGGGGCCTCATGTGTTCACGGGTTTAACGGAGCCGTGCTCTGGCTCTCAGGCTACCGGAGGCACCGGACAGGTGACCTCGCCTGACCTTTGAACTGCAGGTGATGTGGTGTCAGCATGTGGCACAGGTACAGTGATGAGTGTTAGCATTAGAGCTGCAGCTCTGCCACTGTTACACTTTCCACATCTTTAACGTCTTCACAAGCAGATAGGACGGACAAGGGTTTGTTTTTCACGTGCTTGCACTTCCTGTTTTATGGTCACGTGGTCATCACACACACACACACACACACACACACACACACTCTCACACTCACACATTTTTTAAATAATCAAACCGAAAGATTGCATTGATCATTTCATTATTATTTTGGCAATAGTGACAATGATCAAGGCAGGATTGCAAACAAGTGACTGGCTACATGCTCCAGACCCCCAGGGGGCCCTAAAGCTTCAGGTTTACTCAATATCATTTGTTTATGAAAACAAGTCATTGTGTGATAATGTGTGAGAAAACATTAGCAATGTGGATAATCTAAAAAGTGGATCCTTTTAGGGTCGCAGGGGCTGGAGCCAACACTTGCTCACATTGGAGCCTCGAGTCAGGAAGTGTTGAAATAACAGTTCATCAGATTGTTGATACGATTTGAAGCATTTTTTGCTTCCCGCCCTAAGAAACGAGCAGTTTTTCTGTGACATATTAATTTTCATGTGTTTAGAGTATTTCTATTTTTACTTCATTTTCCTTAGAAACCTCTGATGGGAAATATGTTTCACCGTTTCATGACATTCCACTTATAGCTGAGCTGGAACAGGTAAGTCTTCTGCTTTTACTTTCTGTTTGATAAATTGAAATGTGATGACAGCTTTTTGATATTTATTCACACCTCAATACTCTAACTAGCAGCTTATTCTTTTTTAACAGGACAATGATGTACCAGCTAAAAAACCCAAGCGTAATGAGAAAGAGGTATTGTCAAATTAATAAATTGTACATCATTTTTTCTTTCACCACAGCATAAACTGGAATTATATTAAAAGATTTCCTCTTTACTCTCAGGTGCTCTTTAACATGGTTGTAGAGGTACCTCGATGGTCAAATGCTAAAATGGAGGTAAGATAGATTGATATATCTAGCATGATGATAGTATCTCACTTTGATTTATCTATTTCTACTACTGCTACCATGACTGCTGATAATGTTGAAATATTAACATTGCTGGTTTACACAGACTAATGTGTTAACTTTCATTCACCCCCGTTTCATTATACATTTCACAATAGTGTATTTCTATCTGTTTTATCAATTAGCTAGCATCACTGTAGCTCAAAGTTATAGTATTTACTGTATGATATGCTGCTAAGTTAAGTGTTGAAATTAAAGCAACACTAAGTAACTTTACTTAGCAACAGCGCCCTCTGCAGCGAATATTCTGTTAGGCTCAGCCTGGTTCTGGCATTTTAAGCTGCTCCTCACAGGAGATTGTACCGCTCACTTAAGTTCAGTTGTGCAAGAACAGATATTCGGCTTGAGTAGTGGGAATGAAAGTGGCAAAACTGTTCCTATTACCAGTCAGTGTAGCGTCAAATCAATTTTAAGCTTCTATTTTAAAATAAAAAATGCATGATGTTGCTTTAAATCATGTTTGTACGACACACAAATACATTTACCTTTGCTCATATTTGCTTCACTTTTTCAGATTGCTACAAAGGAACCACTGAATCCGATCAAACAAGATGTAAAGAAAGGCAAACTCCGATATGTTGCCAACATATTTCCCCATAAAGGATACATCTGGAACTATGGAGCTCTCCCACAGGTGAGGAGCATAGTTTATAAAGAATTTAATGTATATCTCTAATAACAATACAGCAATTGAATCACAATGATGAGTTTAATTTAATTATCATGGAATTTGAAATTCACGTTGAAGCTTATAGGTGAAATAGACTGATATTTTTATCGAATCAATTGTTCATCAATGTTTCTGAACTGTTCCCCTGAAAAAGACATGGGAGGACCCGAACCACACAGATGCAGAAACAACATGTTGTGGTGATAATGATCCCATTGACGTTTGTGAAATCGGGGCCCAGGTAAGACGGCTGTAGAGTATATAATGAATGACTGCATTTTAGGGTGTTATTTGCTTACTTCAGTTGACCTACCTTTTAACATTGAGTGACTGATTGACTATGTAATCTTGAATGACTATTTGTATTGTGTTGGCCTGTTCAGGTGTGTTTTCCAGGTCAGGTGATCCAAGTGAAAGTGCTTGGCATCTTAGCCATGATTGATGAGGGCGAAATGGACTGGAAGGTCATTGCTATTAATGCTCAGGACCCGGATGCCAAAAATCTAAACAGTGGGTGTGATCATATATCGAACATTCAGAAACTCCCGTATTGATCCATACTTTACCGAGAATAAGTTCAGTTCAGGAAACCTTGAAATTAGAATTGTATTTGGAATTTGCAAAACAAGACAATATAGTAGAAAGGTAATGTTTCATAATAAGTTACAAGTGTAAATGGAATTATTCAGAGCTTTTCAGAATAAGCTGCCCAACCTCATAATTTGAATATGGTATTAAAATGTAATATACTTGCAAAGCTCAGTAACTTCAGACAAACCTAGTCTGTGGAAATGTAATTGTCAACACTGTTTTGTTTGCATTCAACAAATAACATTGTGTGTGTTTGATCAATAATGTAAAATGTCAAATGTTTAATGCATTCCCCTTAATTGGATGCTTTTTTAATTTAACATTTTTACTCCTGTTTTATTTACTTCATCTGCAACCAACCTTGTTCTTGTGTAGTTAAATTCATTTTAAGCCTTTTAAATGTATTATTTGCTTGGGCATATGTAACCACTATTAACATCAGAAGGATATACATTCTCATAATGTAATCTTTTGTTAAGATGAAACTCTACTACTAAGTCCAAGTATCATACAGATTTATGTCTACTTTGTAACAACCATTCTGTAAATCTCGGGTCCCTCTATTTTGATTCTGTTCGATGTGTTACTGTTTATTTAAGGCATAGAGGATGTCCGCAAGAGCCGACCCGGTCATTTAGAGGCAACGGTTGACTGGTTCAGGAAATATAAGGTGCCCGATGGAAAGCCTGAGAACCAATTTGGATTCAATGGACAATTCAAAGACAAGGTACTGAGACCTTTGCAATACTGCTTAACAGTAATAAGCCTTGACAGTTGATATACGAGGAGTCTCTGATCTTTGCTCTTTTGTTAGGACTTTGCAGTTGAGATCATCAAGTCCACCCATGAGCACTGGAGGGCACTAGTGCAGAAGCAGACAAATAATGAAGGGATTGAATGGTAAGGTGGTGGGGGTTAAGCCACTGCAGTGTATACATGTGGCAAACATACAATTGGCTCTGTGATTGTCATTTACTGCACTAACTTTTTTTTATGGATAATCCCTTTTTTTTTTTTTTTTAAGCAAAAATATCTCTTGCTGTGAGAGTCCTTTGAAATGCAGTGCTGATGAGGCCAGAGATGTCGTCCAGTCGGTGAGAACCTCCAAATGGTGTTAATGATGATAAACTAAATATAACTTTTAAAACTAAACAAAGTTTGGTTTTGGTAATTTAGTTTTTTTATTTTGTGACTCCTCAGGCCCCAACAGTTGGTAGCCCACATCCTGTGTCTCCAGAGGGTAAGTCAACAATGAGTGACTCACACTGAATTAGGTTTATTTAAGGTGTTATATAGTTTAATGCTCATACTTCTGATATTTTGTTTTGACAGTGGATAAATGGCATTTCATCTGAAACCCTTAAGACAATATGGAAACACACAGAAGCATCTAACATCCGATGAAGATTTATCTATATGCAGCTGGATTTATTTTTGGTAGGAACTCTTCCTCAGCTGTGTAAAGTGCCATCTACATTTGCCATCCAATCGTTTGCCATAGAGAAAAACATGATTTAAAAAAGATTATACCTAATACACTAACGGCACAAGCACGTGAAGATCTTTTGAGTTGAATTAAGGACGTGAAGCAGGTTGTCATATTGGACATCAGATTGTTTTTTTTAATTTCGAATTCTATAGGTTGATCACAAAATATTGTTCTCCTTTTGTTTAAAATTTTATTAAATTGTAAATAATTTTTTATACGTATTTCAGTACTTTGGTGGCAAATGTGCAGGTCCAGCCTTGCATTCTATAGGACTAGACGTCAAGCTAACATGCTCCAAATCTGTTCTGAAGTCATCTAATTGTACCTGCAACCACAGTTTCTTCTTGTTTGGATAAATAATAAAAAATGCAATGTGAGCGTGATAAGATCTCTTCAAGTTTTATCTATAATTACACATTTAAAAGCTTCAACATGTTAGACAGGAATATTAACTTGGAGTAACAAATCAGATTGCTTTAAATAAATATAAATTTTATTAAAAAAACACCCACATCTCAGCAATATCAGGAATGATATAATAAACAGCTTTCAAATAAACTGCATTCAGTACATTACAATACTTACAGTATTAATACCCATCCTTAATTCCATTTTTTGTAGCATACCAAACTTCAGAAGAACTAGGAAAGCCTTAAAAAAATAAAGACAGGCAAAATGTTGCACTTTTTTTATACCTTTAGTGTCTAACTGCAAAAAAAAACAAGTGTGTATCAACTGCTAGCTTAACCTTTGAGCCGAGCACATACAGTGCACTAGTTAAACCCAGAGAGTTATTCAAGTAATGTTGACTCACTCAGAAACACTCTGAAGCATCTTCAAGTATGGCTATGCTTGTAACCCGCTATATCTTAGACACCTCGGCTTTCTCAACCACAACCTGCTACTGTAGCTGGGTACTGTACAATGAATTCAACATTTTTATGTAGATTTACTTTACAAAATTGGAACAGATAAAAGAAAAAAAAAACTAGAACTTCTAATGTCGTAGCTAACAGGATACTATAACTGTAAACATTGCTGTGACAGTGACCGTAATATTTACAAAGACTTCCTGGATAATCTAACGATGATCATTCTCTTAACCTGAAAGAGTCAAAAGGATATTGTAGGATATGATGAGGACTGCTGATAGAGAAGCTGTGGGTCAAGTTGACAGAACAAGAAGAACCTACATCAACATCGAAGAATTAGTTGTATTCCTGCAATACAAATTCTTGGTATGTACACTGTGACATAATTTATTTATTTTTTAACACATTTACAATCTGTTTAAATAAAATGTTTGTAATTCTTTATTACATATTTTTTTTCCTTAAAAAGAAATGAAGTGCTAACAGAAATTGAATACGTTAAAGAGTGGGGGAAGTTGTTACTATAACATGAATCATTCCTTTATATGTCGCATTAATTAAATGAGGGAATAAAATCATTATACAATTGCTTAGTGGTTATAAATAAATTTAACTATACACAGGCACAAGGATGTGCAATTACTTTAATCATTGCCCTGGTCTTTCCCCATAGCAAAAGCAAATACATTGCTTTTAACTTAGTCAATATCATACTTTCCCTTTAATCAGCTCAGTGCATATATGTTCAATTACTTTTAAAAGATTACCACCATCATTCTAGCTAAAATAGAAGTAAAGGATTGCAGGAAAATAATTTCATCTGTGTGGGATAGACAATAACCATATTGAGATTCGGGATGCAATGGCAAGTCCCTGAATGAGAAGATGACAAGTTGAATACAGGTGATGAAGACGTACACAAATTAGTTTAAAATGTCCCTGATTTTACAGTAACATCAAAGATTAAAGTTCAAGTGATACTTTTTAGCAGATTGATAAAAAAGTAAGAAATGAACTTTCATGCCTTTACGTGTGCTTAAGTTAAGCTGTTCTCATACAGAGGAAGAAAGAAAAATATGTTATAATCATATTGCCAAACTAATTTTGAGGTATTACAGGTTTGTACTAAACATTATTTAAAAGCCTTCTCACTGCCCCAAGAGTCTCACATTATGTGTCTAGTAGGTTGAATAGCACCTTATGAAATAGTCAGTTGAAACCCAAAGAAATACAATGTTTGCATTTTTACAACACAAAATCTATAACAGCAATTCCAAAAACGGGAAATTAATTTACTGTACAAATCTCAAATGTTTATCTTACAGTTAGATTACAATAATTAAAGACCCCACAGCAAGCCAGCTGCCCTCTGAAACTGACACTGAGCCTACCCTGTTTCATGTTCCTCAGTGTATAAAAAGCATATTTACTAAGCACAAAAGACAAAACTACACGAAATATTCACAATCCAGGTTTGTTCAATGAACCTACAGTAAGGAACATTAAAAACAGTTGCTAACAACATAGAAAACCTGGTAAATATTAAAATAACGCAATTGCAAAGTTTTTTTTCTCAATGTTAAAAATGCACCATTTAGTATGGCTCAATTTACAGTAAAAATGACATAGGAAAGTGAAAGAAGCACCAACACAATGATAGTTCTTAAAATCTTGTTTTTGCATGAACTTGCTTCATGGATTGTGCATTCAATCCTCTTCTAAATTTCTCCATCAAATTTCCATGATGCTAGGGAATTAATTAATGATATAAGAGCAATTCAACCAGATTTTATGATTTAAAAATATGACCATATTACCAAAACATTAAACTGTTATTATTAAAAAGTGGTCCAAGAAACACTGACTTGATGAAAAGCATTGTGATGCTGATGATTTTACAGTGGGATAATATTTTCAGTGTCCAGCTGAGATTGAGTGTCAATAGTAGAGTGTGTTATGGTATTGTGTGAAGGCATTTGAATTAAAAGAAATGGTATTACAGTTTAGCACCATGTTGTAATTTGCAAAGTCAGTGTATCATGCCAAGTTCCCCATCTCCAAATTTTTGTAAGAAAAATAAAGCCACCATAAAAGAAAGAAAACTTTGTTTCTGTAAAAATAGGTCCTTATGTCTCTATCTAAAAGCACCAGAGAATTTGACACTGTATCTTTCAAAAGTTGCCGAACAAAAATAAATACATCCTTGGTAGGGTCAACTAGTAAAGCTTGGTTGTTAAAGAAGTGAAAGACCTGATGTGATAGGTGATTTTTATCTGATCACAGGTTCCTTTTTCTATACAATGCCTTTGTTAACCTTATGGATAAGAAGGAGTGTTTAAATGAGGCCAGTGGTGCTTGAAGTCTTTGTTTATCATAAAGCCCCTTTAGTTTTCTTCATCATGAGTGTTCTCTACACAAACTTACTGTAAGGTCCTGTGACCTTGGTGAAGGCGTATGGAGATGTACTGACATAGGTGTTTGTTGTGCATGACAAGGACCCCTCCATTAGTGCCTGGATAAAACGCTTGTAAGGAGGCGGAACAGTGGGATCTGATGACTCCGGGTGCTCCCGCTTCACCCCCTTTTTGCTGCCCTTGCTAGGTGTCCCCTCGCCACCATTCCTCTCTGCATCTTCCTCCTTCTCTCGAGCCTTTTCTGCCATCTTGGCTTCCCATAGTGCCAAACCATGCTTGGCCTCATTCATATTTTTGTGCTGGTAGAAGACCAAGGAGATGCGTGTTGGGTGGTTGCGGTCTGGATTTTTAAGGGGTGTTGTGGCGTGAAGCTCCCTTTTCGCACACTCAATCAGGACTGAGCCATGGCTAGGGGCCACTGCCACACCACCAATATCAGGGTCCAAGAAGTTGTGCTCGTTGTCTGACCACATCTCTGGTTTTTTTGGTGTTGTGGGTGTTGGTGGTGTTCCAGGCTCTTGCTTGATACCAGACCCCATGAGGCTTCCATTAGGCAGACCTACCCCTGACTGTGCCTCGCGGTTTAAACACCCACCACCTAACTGAGAAGACATCTGTGGACTAGGCATGCTTATTTCTGTCTTGATTTGCATATGGAAAGGATCTTGGCCTGTTGGTAAGATCTGAGGGCTCCGAGACAGGTATGGATGTTGGTATCCCCCAAACTGATTGCCTTTGCTCACAGCAGCTGTATAGTCTAGACCTCCATGGGTTGATGGTGCTCTAGAGAGGGGGTCCATAATCTGGGGTTCTGAGGCTCCATTAGGACCATAAGGGCCATAGGGTCTCATGGGGTGAACTGGCCTCATGCTGCATGCACTGTAACCATTGACCTGTAAACCTTGATCATTGTACCTTGGGGGATAATTGACGTCATAACGTTGATGTGCACCATACTGCTGCTCTGAATAAAGCACTGGCCGCTGTTGTCGATACATTTCTAGGTGCTTTGGGTTTGAAGCATAGTATTGATGGTAATTGTCAAGGGGCATTCCTCCATTACATTGATAACCTGGGTATGGACGATTTGATCCATTAATGTAAGAGTTTGGTACATGGAGTGGGGAAGGATAAGGGCTGGCTGGTGTTGGAGGCTGATGAGGATACAAGCTGCCTGGCTTGGAAGTGCTTGGAAAAGACCCAGGATGGTTAGGGAACCTAGGGTAGTTGGCTGCATTTGTAGAGCCAGGATAAGGGGGTAGAATACTCTGGTGCTGTTGTTGTAGTTGCTGAGGATGGACCCCAAGGTGGTGTGTTGGCTGCCCTGGCTGATAGGTTGCTCTCACAGCACCTGGAATATGTCCTAAAAAAAATTTTTTTTTTTAATGAAGGCCTGAGAAATTTTGAAAAAAAATTACACAAACCACCAATTCTCAATTATCATCAAGTATGACAAGTATTGTCAATTCATTGCTCTTAGGTTTTCACAATTTGTTAAGCATATTGTATCCTTACAAATAATGAATCCCTACAAAGAGATGCATTTTTATAGACACAAGACGATTAAAAAATTAGTCAGAATAAATGTGACCGTACCTGCCATAGGATTGCTGTGAGTGATATTCTCGTAAGTGCCCGCTTTTGACTTAGCCAGGAGAGCCTTTTCTGCCTTATCATTAGAGCTTTCCAACATGGCATTTTTGTTGGCAGCTGCCTTTTTAGCGTCCAGCTTCTTTTGCCGGCAAGACTTGGCGGGCTCTGCAAGCATGCGCACCTGCCGGCGAAAGGCACTCAGGACTTGGATGGCGCCTGACTTTATTTTCTCTTGTTGACCCTCCTCACTTCCAAATTCATCAGTCTTGGAAGCCTTATAAAGAGGCAGAACGTGGAGCTGCTCATCCTCTGGAATCTTTCCAATCTCACGGTTATCCTCCCTTGTTAATGTACACACCTGTAAAATGGGGATGAGTTAAACACTCACTTAGGAATGTTACAGACATAAAGTACTTTTGTCATTCAAATTATGAGAAATTAAAGTATAACGTGATGTGCATTTTGAGTCTCAGTATCAATTCCATCCTCAAACTAGATACTGGAAAAATATACAGTACATTGCCCAGGTTCTGCTTACCACAGTACTGCCACCCTGCATGTTATGGAGGTCTCTGTGAGCGTGGGCACAGAAGTCCAGGCAAGCAGTGACACCAGAGAATGGCCGGCCCTCCTTGTGGCCCAGACGGCAATCTGGTGCCCTTTGTTCATGTTCTACCTATGTCCAGGAAGAACAAGAGTTGAATTTTAGTTTATGATGGTCACTCAAAATATAGATGGAATGTTTCACAAAACTTCTTTATCATGCATATATTTGTAGAAATACCCAGTCACATTATTAGGATCTGATTGTTGTCGGCATGCAAGTTACATTTCTCTTTATGTATGCATTTGTATTAAAACCACACATTTGATGAATAATATATATTATTATTATAACATATTATTTGATTATTATTTTTGAGAAGCAGGGTATTTTCTTTCACTTTTTATTGATTTTAATAAATCACTAGAATAGAAAGCAGCCTGTGCAATGTCCACATATACTAACCTGGTTTCCGTAAGCTTCAGGTGCCAAGTTTTTATACAAGGGACCCAATAAGGTAGCCAAATTTTGAAAGTTGTGATCAAGTTTCTCTTCCTGAAAGACAAAAAATGGCAGTTGTAAGTTACTTTAACATGTTAATTTAATGTAACCATGGTGCACACCTAGACTACTATTCTAAATCTAAATTAAATACCTCCTTCACATCATCTCCTAGTAGCTTGAATTTTCTGGGGATTTTGCTTCGGGCAAATTTGCAGCCATTGTAGTACATGCTCCAAGAGCAGCCAAAGGAGAAGGATGCTCCACAGGCATCAGGGTCTAGCCCCTGGCATGCACAGGTCCTCCTGAAGGGGGAAGACAGAAGGTTTAAACTTGTAATTTTTATCCATTTTAAATCACTGGTATGTAAAAGTGGTGAGTGAGGATCAAACAGGGAATTGGTACCCTTTCAAAAGCTAAAAGTCTTTAGTACATGGAACATGTATATTTGAAACAGTGATTTAAAATCTGTTGTATAATGATAACAGTCATCTAAATGTAGCCCACTCGGCCAGATTAGTGCTATTACTTACTCCTCATTGAGAGCACAGCGTCTCTGGGTGAGGGCTCCATGCTTTTTTAGAGTTTCACTCAGCTCGAGGTAGAGGCGGTCAGCTATGCTGGGTAAGATGCCCTCCCAGACCAGGATTACCACAATGATGCAGGCTGTCTCACATTTGTGACCAGAACGTTCCCGCACCAGCACCAGTAGCTTTTCCTCTACACTGGACCGACGAATTACCTGAAACAGATTGGTATTTGAATATGTGCATGTGCAGGTATTTGAGGCAAATACATGAGAGCTGACTTACTTCTCGAAAGAAATATACAATCAGTTCTTACCCATTTGGCTATGGGGCACCCCTGTGTACTTTTTCCTTCCTTGCCAGTATATATTACTTTCTCAATCCTGAGTGCGCTACCAGTGAGACCAGATCTTCAAAGAAGAATATGGGCATTAAAGTTAATACAGGAACAATAATGCCCAGTGGTTATAAAACACACGATTAACATTTTTTCAAGGGGTCAATTTTGCAGCTAACCTTTTCTCCATCATCACCCGTATACCAGGAACACTGGGTGCTGATCCCAGGTGAGTGTAGTATGGGCCTTCATCCTTCTCACTGATTTGTTCTAAGATCATAAAGAAACATGCATTCATATTTACACACCAACTGATCAAATATTTTTAAAAACAAACATAATGAAACTTACCAACACAGTGACAGGATGCAATATCATATTGTGTTTTCACAGGGGTATCCAGTAGATTCTTTATAGGTGTATCCAGCAGCTTCATAGGTGAGTCCATAAAGCTTTGTAGGAGGTGTTCCTTCTTAGGAGTGGAATCAGGTGGTTTTTTTAGAGCTGCTGTGGCTGAGGTAGCTGAATATGATTCAACTCCACTCAGGTCAGTGTTTGTTGACAGGACTGTGACAGACCCAGAAGATTCCACTTTGACTTTGTTTGCTGGATTGATGACAAGGGATTTCTTCTCAAACACAGGTGAAAGCTGGTACTGCCTCAGACTTTGTTCCATAGAGGCTAAGATGCTTCCCTGCCTCTTGCTCTGAACACACTGGGATTGTTGATTTTCCTGCTTGACTTGTATTCCACCTATTCCTGCCTCTCGCATCTGTAACTGCTGCTCCTGCTGCTGTGAACAAGGAAGCTCAAATCTGGTTCTGTTTTCCATTTTCACAGCCCTGAAGCTGTTTTTGTGGTCAGTAGGGCTCTGCGGAGGATGAGCAGGGCCCTGACGCTCCTGCCTTTGTAACAGGTGCATACGCAGGGCTGCGTGCCTCTGAAAGTCTCCTTGGGGACTCACAGGTCCCAGAGGTAAACGAGGTCCCTGTTGGAACTGAGCACATGATGTCTGCAGCTGCTGTTCAGTTTTAGGATACATTTGTGTTGATACCTGTTGGTTTAATGCACCTTGTGGTAAGTGAGGTTGTGACTGTGTAGAGGTCTGGGGGAAGTCTGTGTGGTTTGGCTGGTGGCAGTGGTTGTTAGGCTGCTGTGGTTGAAATTGCTTGAGGTTACTGCTGCCTGAGTTTGGTGGATATTGCATTTGATGTTGTAATTGTTGGATTTCTGTTGAGTTATTGTAACTGAATGTTGCATGGTCAGTGTGCTGATTATGTTGGTTGTTGGGTTGAGCAGAAATGTTTGTAAGTGGCTGGTTGGGTTGAAGCTGCTGTTGACCTGGAGGAGGCTGACTGTGAGGTCTGTAATTGGTAGACTTTAGTTGCCCCTCAAATTGTGGTGGGTGGGACAATGGACGCTGAAGATGACAGTGCTGTTGTTGCTTTGTTGTTAAAAGCCCAGGCGACAGTATATCCTGCAGGTCAGGGTCTTCACATAAGTGCTCTGACTGCATCTGGGTGTGGTAGTGGCTGTCTGCTTGACGATTTGGGGGGAAGTTATGGTGCTCAGGCCTTTTCTGGGGTTGCTGCATTTGAGGTGCTTTAGCATTTGATTGCTGACACTCAGGGGCAGTGTTGAGCTGGGCTGACACACAGTGAGTTTGGGCTGGGAGACAGTCATGCTGTTGCTGCTGGAAGCTGTTAGACCCCTGACTGCTATCTCTGAAAACTCCCTGTGTCTGGAATCCTTGCCGTGGATTCATCTCCAACATCTGGCTGTGAATCTGGTGGTTAGCTGCCTGCTGCTCTGACTGAGGCTTAGCAGAGTAGCCCCTCCACATATCCTGCTCTTGAGCCTGGGGAGACGGGCCATTTCGAGATTGCTGGGGGGAATGTGAAGAGTTCAGCTCTATCCAGCCCCTCTGGTTGGGGGTCGGACATGATAAGTTAGCTCTCTGCTTAGACGATGTGTTCTCCATCCCATTTTCTAATCCAGGATGACATGGCTGCTGGAGACCGGGCCCCATGGGTCCCATACTATCATCTCTATGTGGCTTCTCAGCATTTTGTTTAAAGTCCTGGGGTTGAATTCTGAACTGATGGCCCCCATCAGTTCCATGGTGCTGATGCTGAGCAGCCCTGGGTCCCTCACTTTGTCCGATCTTGTCTATCCCAGAGCTAGGAAAAGGGTCATATCTACCCTCCTCTGGTGTCTGTAGAGGAGCACTGCATTCCAGAAAAGAGTTCTGGGTAAACTCCTGGTTGGCTTTCACATATATACCTTGAGGATTTGTGTCATCTGGGTAACACTGTGGGCCATTTGGATGTTGTTGTGAGCTGTTGGCAGTATTTGTAGGGGACATCATACCAGGTAGCTGACCTAGAGGCAGCTCCTGACCAGAGTAAGAAGATGGCCTCTGCTGATGCTGCTGCTGTTGGCGTTCTGCTCCAAAACTGTCTGAGTATCCATTCACTACATAGTTGACAGAGTTGTAATTTTTAGTTCCTTCAGCACTGCCAGATGCTCCAGGCTGCTGCTGCTGTGAGTCAGGCATTTGGGCTGAATTGGGCAACCCTGAGGTTAAAGAGGGGTGTTGAGCACCATTACTGGGCATCTTGTTTGTCAGTGAACCATTGACGGAATCAAGGTTTGACCCAGATGTTTGTTGTGCAATTGAAACTTGCTCAGGATAATACTGAGACAAAGTTTTCTCTAAAAGGTCACCTGGAGTGCTCTCTATGGTTGAGGGGGGAGATACAGCACCATTTGGAATTGAAACTTGTTTATTCCTTGGTAGACAGAAGATATCACCGTTTGGAAAATTACAGTTCCTCTTGTCCAACTTAACCTCTTTATGTGGGGCCTTGCATTCAAAATCTGTTGCCTTTGTCAACTCAGGAAAGTTTCCTAACAAACTAGAGTCATCATTTCCTTGAATCTCAGTGTCTACTTTAAGCTTTTTGGTCTGGTGGACCAGTAAGGATTGCTCAGTGAGCGCATGCTTCAACTCTCCATTTATCAATTCTCCATTCATCATGTAGGCTCCTTGATCAAATAGCCCTTGTCCTGAAGCCGGGCTGTTGCAATTCTCTCTGTGCCTCTTCATGGAGTTGGCACCTGTATTAGACTTGAAATGGTTCCAGTTTGTATCCCCAGTGTTCTGCAGAGAATCTCCCTCTGAAGACTGATCTCCATTCTGTAATTTGTGGGAGATGTTTCGAGATTGGCCAAATTGTGCTAATATCAGACTTTCTTCTGCCTCATGTCTGGCCTGTTTTGTTTCCATCTGGCCTGCTCAGAGTCCATCCACAGGGCTGCCCTCTGTCTGTCCTGCAAGGCACAATGTAGGAGATACATATTTAGTTATTTCATTGTTCAAGCAGAAATTAGCAAAATTTCATACAGTCAATTTGCGATGCTGCATAGCCATTATAACACATAGGATAAAGGTTTGATTTACTTCCAACAACTCAAGTGAACCACACCCATCAATAACAAACCTCTAGTAATACATTTGATACAGGATTATGTTTTATGTAGCTATGTAAATGTAAATTAGATTTGTCTGTAGGGATTTAATGTTGTGAAGCGAAAACTAATCTAAAATATTGTCAAACATTATTAAGATTCTTCGTCTATTAAATTGTGATTTCTCTCTGTAAATGAAAGTTCAGATATATTTTTTCAGGAAGCCCCACCTTTTTAGTCCTTAAACACCAACTACACAGATTTCATAATTGTTAATCACATTCTGCTGATAAACACCTTAGTTTGAATGTGGCCTTAGTGAGGGTATATTAATTCTATAAATACAACAGCCAAAATCCTTACTGTCCCCCACCAAGTGTTCAATAGATTTAAACAATTTGGAAATATTAGGGAATTGCCATTACTCTCCTGCTTTTCTTTCGTTTGCTAAAACGTTCATCAAACAGTCTCATAAAAATAATCACAAGCCTAAGCGTACAGTCTATCCATCTTTGTTGCACTCACAATATTAGTAGACAGTGGCACTTATTCTAAAAAGAAGCACAAGGAATGTGTTATATGAGGAAATAGAAAAAAGAATGCTCAATTTAAAATGAACATAAATGATCCAGGACAGGGGATGTGGAATATTTCACTGGGATATGGATTAAATTTTTAACGAAAGACCATTTTTCTGAAATTGATTCAGTTGTTATAGTACCCGAAGACACAATAAATTAAACAAAAAATAAGAATGGTTGATTGAAGACTGGTGGACGTAAGGTTAAAGTCACAGATGGTAGATGGAAGGAGGAACTGGCTGCTCGTCAGCTGTTCTGTTGTTGTATTCCTCACCCTAGCCTCATTGTAATGTCAGATTTGCAAATACAATTCAGTTCTCAAATTTGAGGCCTTTGTTAAAGGCCATACACTAATTATAAGCTTTGGGTAATGAAGTTATGACTACAGAATCTTAACTCACCCCAATGTCTGATAGACCAACATAACTCAAAATAAGGGTTTGGTTGCAAAATGTGAGCTTATGTCTCACGTAACAAAAATTATTCCTTATGTCTAGAAAATTATTATTAGCATATCATCAAATTATCATTATTACACATGATGCACAAAATCTTCATAAAATTATATTTTTACCTTTGTAAATATGCATTAAAATAAAGCTTAAAGAGAGCTAGCTTTTAGTTTCTATAATACAATACAATTTTCTTCAGAGGGTTAAGTAGCAAACTGAGCTTATGGTTTCATTTTGTTTTCCCTGTGCTCTCTGCCAAAGGCAAATAGATTCCAGTGATTCCAGTAGAATATTGATTTCTCTCTGCCGCCCTCCATTGTTAATGCATGTCACATCCGCAGCATCTGCAAAACAATTGCAGTGCACAGGCACAAAGAGCTGCAGTCTAATCCATCATAATTATGAGCAACTCCCTGCAGATGCTGAAGGAATGGGCAGCTGATGATCACCAAGAGGGGGCCCAGAATAATTAAGTGTTAAAGTAAAAGAGTTAGTGTTGGGCATTAAAGGTGGCTGACAGAAGATAGCAACTGATGGTACTGATACTTCAGATTCATGGTTTGCAGGAGATGAAGGGAGTTAGGATCTTAATCAGTATACGTCACAAACCTGTTATTCAAATTAGTTGGACTTCACTTTCTCCTGTTCTTCAGATGCTTTTATACTTATATATTTATATGCCGGACAGTATACTGCTTAAATGTATTTACCTGATTTCAACTCTCTCCACTGTCTTTAAAAAATATTTTCCATTTAGGTTTTGTGGTAATCACTATATCAAATGTAGTATGGGGCTGCCTTACTCAAAGAAATTCAGGTTTCACCAAGTAAAAAAAAAAGAATCTCTAAGACTTGGGCCAGTATATTATGTAAAAAAGTGGTTATAACTAAGTTTTCCAGCAAAAAATAATTGTTCCTAAAATACAACTCAGCTAAGCATTTTTTATATAATTAGAAAGTAAATAATGTCTTTGGAGCCTTTAGTGAAGCCTTGGGTCACAATGGCCGGCCGCTATGGTCAAAGTGCTACACCACCTTTGAAAACATAATTGTATCCAGCTTTAGATTCCCATAAAAGTTCTTCTAATATAAACCACCTATAAGATCACTATAGGCACTGACTGAGGCATAATCCATCACTGAGCCTGATTGTCACATCTGGAACCAGTTATTGCTGCTTATGATTCTGGCAAAAGAGCTGTTTTTTCGAAGGACATGTTTTATCTAAGCCAAGCTTGATAACCTATTTTGAAAATATCCCTAAAATGCATGCACTTTATAGTACTTTAGGAATGTAAACAAAGGTAGGATTTTACTAGGATAGGTAATGTTGGTTAAAGAAATATGTTTCAAATATTTAAAACCACACGTATATTAGGGTTTATTGAAGGTCTTGAAATGAACCACCTGCAGCAGAGAAATTCATTTTTGGGCTATTTACTTTTGAAAAGTTTTCATTTCATAAAATATTTGAACATACTTGGACCAAAAAAAAAATCACTCCTATGCAATTGTAGCCCCCTCGACCATCTGGATCGCGACCATCTACACAGAAAACTGTCAGGCTAAGCTCTGCCCAGGCGAGCTGGTCAACATAATGATCTCCTTCCCTTTTTCAATCACCCCTCCAGGACATTAGCAGCCCTCCAAACCCCCAAAGTTAGAGTGCTAAATCTCCCACTAACGAGCCAAGCTGTTACAAGGGTGTCTGGAAGCTCCCACCGTTGTCACAACAGAGAGGCCAGCTGCCTGTTAGCAGGTGGAAGAGAGAAACTGCAAAGTGAAAACAAAGACAGCTCGCAGGTCAAGCGTTTGAGAAAATTTTCCGAAAGGTGTTGTTCCATCTGCAGTGAGTAAAGTGTGCGCATCTTTCACCCCAAATATTAATGTTTAGTATTTAAAAAATGCTTATTAACCTATGCAATCAGAAAGGTTGTCAAAACAGAGAATATAAGAGAAATGTCTAAATCAAAAAATGGAGAATCCAACAGCGGTTAACACATCACTTTAATGGAGCTATCATGCATTTAGCATTAAACAGATGTATAACAAAACAGATAAAACATTCATTATATCTTCTACTGATTTAAACATGTATGTTATTGTTTCTGTTTGTCATAATAAAGATAAAAGTGAGAAAGTTCTTAAAAATTGCCCCTAAATGCACCAGTGTAATTTCTTTTTAGAGAATATCTGTTTTTGTTATGAAATACAAATCTATGGTCAATGACTGTGGGTCTAACTATTCCATCAAAATTACAACTATAAAATAAGCTGTATTTATGAAATATGAATGATACATAAGTCTTCAGATATCAGTTATATATATATATATATATAAAGTTATATTGAGACAGTACTGGAACCTGAATTTCATGAGCTGCTCGGGCAACAAGTTGCAAACTTAATCTCCTTTTTGCTTCTGTCAGACACAGACGGATGTAAAATGTCACAACGGGATCCAACCACCAGCATTATAATCAGAAGTGACACAGAGCCTCTTTAGGATTATGTTAAAGGTATTACAATTGAAATGTGTTATTTTGACAAATGAGAATACATAAACTGTGAATACATTGGAGGATTGAAAAATGGTGTTTGCATCCAGAAGGCATATTTATTCATACAGACATTCAGACATTTTCATTTGCAGCAGTTCCTCTAAAATGTGCTGTTTGGATTGAAATTTGTTTCTGTATAACCCCTTGAAAAAAAGATGTGGTTATTTTGACCAAACTCTGAGTTTATTGAAGAGCGTAGGTGCATTGTGCTTATTTTAACAAACTCAATCGATATGGATGCTCTTAACAGACCAAGAAAAGTGACTGACAATGATTAACAAGTTTTTCATTGGCCAACCTTTCTATCAGGATAATTTCTGCTTAAATATTAACTGAGGGTGTTTTCATATTGAGTACACCTGTTTAGTACCGTCCCTGAGTATACTTTTAAATTTAAAAACTCTCAATTATGTTGTTTCTATATTTTCACTCTATAAAAGAGGCATTGTTGAGATGTGACTGTATAGTTAATTAAATTTCAAACAAGCATTTAATTTCTTCAGTAGACCAAAGAAATCCTTATACAGCCGTGTCTGAACTGGATGGTCAAATAAATGTGATGTTACATTCTGAATATCAACCCACTTCACAACTTTGGCAAAGTAGGACATTTTTTTTGTATTTGTAATTTTCTCATGAACTTTACTCATTTTTTGAACATTATTCCAACTTGATTTGCTTTGAGAAAAAGGTGCAAGCTGATACTCCCACCTTTTTTGCACTCTGTCACGTGAAAAGCATGATCCCTTAAAATGTAACAATGAGATAAGCGAGTGAATACCACTTCCCGACCCCATGTGACTACTCTTTTGTTTTGTCTGGCCCTCAGTGCAGTCTGCAAATCAGTAACTAAGTCAAGAGGTGAAAACCAGTGCTAAGCTGTTCTCAGTGCAGCTCCATTCCTAAGGGACACTCCAGGTTTTACAAAGGACTGAACGGAGCCAAGCAGCTTGTCACAGTTGGATACACCCACACTGCCAACAAAAAAAATCTTTGCAAACCCAGAACAAAGCCAGAGATCCCAGCTGAGCGTGCGTGAGCCTGTACACCTACAAACATACAAACACTCACACCAATTATGCAACATTGTAAGTCCAGCTTTGAAGGTGCTTGCTTTGAGACATTTGGAGTAGTGGCTGCATTCTCTTCATTATTTATTAGATTCACAGGGAGGTCTATTTTTGCTCTGGAAGTAGAGCAGCAAACTAAACCAGAGGCACTGTGTTGTTATGACGGTAGAGGGTATGCCTGCTAGAAGTTATGAGGCTTTGATCTATTTTGGTTTTCTTGCAAGTAGATAATGTCCATCAGGGAAATGAGCACTGTGTTTCAGTTCATGATATAACTCGGCTTGTTTGGCTTGAACTGAATTCCCACCAAAGCTTCCTTTCCCTCCAGATGTCAGTTTCTTTGTCTCTGTATGCTGTTGTTTGGTTTCCCTCTCTCTCCCTCTCACAGAGCCTCACCTCCAGGTCTCTGCCCTGTAATTACATTTCAGATTCTTCTGTACTCCTGCCATTCATCTACTTCCTTCCTGTTCAGTCCATCATAATAGTCCGTGCAGTTATGAACCTGGCTGCTAAGTGCTGTTGTAGAAATCTAGACAGTCATTGGCCTATAGTTACAGCCTATGCTGCTATGTATTTGTTGGGATTTATGGAGGGTCGGTTGCTTTAGTGCTTTGAAGCCTGGGGGCAAGGATGGACTCTTGAGCACAGTGTGATCAGTGTTGTAAAACAATGGAAACAGTTTGCACAAGAGTCATTTAACGGCAGTAGTTACTGCACATGACAGTGGAGTATTATTTTAACAATTGTCTTTTAATATAGCTTTGCTCTACCAAACACAAGAGTACACAACATGTTTCAGTATGTCCATTGACTGGTTCAAATATTCAGTTCTTTTCAATACAAGGTTGTAAAGAATCAACTACAAATCATAGGTATTATGGATATCTATCCCTATCTCCTCCACTAGCGTACAGCTTTATCATATGTAACAAAGTTTAATCCACTGGACACACACTGTGTTTTTGTTATTCCCAGCTAGAGCCAGTGAAATATGAGAGCTGCCATAGTAGATGGGGTCTATTTGGCGTGACTTGGCAGCCGTATGTGACATTCACCACTAACGACAGCTGCTGGGAGACTCAGGTCTCTGCACTTTCAGGTTGAGGCCTAGGCAGCTGGGCCAAAGAGCCCTGCTGTTGAAGAGAGAGAGAGAAGGGGAGATGTAGAGCAGCCCTGTAAATCAAACACACACTTGCCAAGGCACGCCCCTGTTTTGCAGAATAGACTCAAGAATAAGCCATACTCTCAAGTGAACATTTCCTTTTCTTTGCTGAAATGGGCCCATTTGCATTTTCCTGTTTGAAAGATAAGAACATGGAGCAGGCATCCAGTCCAGAGACTATACATTTTCACAGCCAAAGTAAAACATATAAGAAGTGGGTCACAACAAAGTTATTAAAATAATTTGACTGAATATTATAACTTTAATGAACTGTAACTTAATATCTACAAGTTTGTACTGACCCATAGAACTACATTAACACATACTATATAACATTCACCCAGCTTGGACTGTTAGCAGTCAGTGCCAGCAGTTTATTCATTTCTAATATCAAGTCAACAGTAACTATCACATGCTATTCTCAGCTAGTTTGCTAGCATTTAGCCACTGATTCCACAGCATTGCTAACTCTTGTATTAAGGCCAAGTATTAAAATTGTTTTCATAAAAAAAAAAACCCTGATAGTATCGGTATTATACTGATCCAAAGAAAAATCCAGTTATGATATTGATTTAATAATAACTCACTTTAATACAATTTATATGAAAGTAATAATCTGTAATAAAATGCCATTATCTTGGAAGGAACTATTAAATCAAGGATAATTTCGTTTGGTATGTTTTTGTTATTTCTGTATGCCTCTATTGCATTTCATGTCCCAACAAAAGTAAAAAAAGGAAGTGGTTCTAAATATTTCAACATAGTGGAAATTGAAATATGACAAACAAAAAACTATAAGCCTAATTGGAGCCACTGTGAAATTTACTAAAATCCCTTTCATATCATTTTAGAGATGAACTAACCTCTCACATCTTGCTCAAAACATAAAAATAAAGATACATCTTTATGGAAAAGGTAATGGAGGTTAAACAAGTCCTTGTTTGGTAATACAGTAATGTAATGTAATATGCTGACAGACTGAAGTTAGACAGTCCGGACTGCAAGCAACAGAGCTACGAGTGAAACCTTACCCTTGGAAACCCCTACCAGTCTAATTAGGTCAGATGACTTGCATTCTGCAGTGTTTAAATCCCTCCAGTAAAATATAAAGCTGGATTCGCTGCTCCGCAAACCTCATGACCTGTGACAACATATACACAACTCTGCATTCCAGCTGGCTGTGTAAACAGCAGCAATGTAGGCTCAAAAACACTGCACAGCCACTTCACAACCATTTTAAAATCCTACACTGAATTTCTGTTCCTACCACTTTCTGCTACCATAACTTCAAACTATGTATGATTAGTCCAGTTTTTGACACCAAACCATTTAACAGCCTGAAACACCTTTTGACAATGACAAGAGGCTCTTTGTCTTACACATTTGCCTGATTTAAGGCAGTGTTTGATTATCCTTTCAAGCATCTGTGTAGAATTTGAATTATGACAACTCATGACATATGGCTAGCATATGAACTGAGGGGGTTCACTCCAATGGAGAGAGTTTTAGGGGAAAAGTTAAGGGGGTGGACTGCAAAGTCTGGAAGGTTGCAAGACACCACATCATAAAGCACAATGTGAAGTAAAGAGTTGGTAGCTTGTGTTGGTACTGACGGTTTAAACCTTATCAGGCACAGAAGGGCAGTTGTTCATTCATCTTCTGCATCGTGCAGATTCTTGCAGTCAGGCCACCTAACACTTGTGACTACAGTATGCCACATGTCACACTCATGCACTGCGTACAATGTGATTTGTTTGTGCTCTCTTTCTACCTTTTTTTCTATCAGTCTGAACATATGACACCCTCCACCCTGGCTAAGAAACAGAAGCGCCCAGTGTCTGCAGTCGATTCTGTAATCCTCCAAATTTACTTGACCAATCAAAATTTCTTCTGAGTGCCTCTATCTTGTTACAATTCTGTCACGTGAAGAACCATAGCAACATATGGCCTCTATACACTCTTACAGCAACAGCCACTGACAGGAAATATCTCACGAAATCCAACATGAAAGTTAAAATCTGGAACAAAAAACCCCATAAAAGTAGACCACACGCACACTGGTCGGAGATCTATGCCATCTCACCATTTCCTCATTTGTCAGATCAGAGAGAAACGTCTTTTTAATCTACCCTTGAAGGAATAGTTTGACGTTGTGGGAAATAGTGTGTTTGCTTGGTGTTGAAAACAACACTGCTCTCACATTTGTTCCAAAAATATCAATCTGCTCCAGGAAGTTACATCTTGCAGCCAAGTAATAGCTCAGCACTAACCCAAACAAAACCACAAATTACCATTTGTTACAACTTTTATTTTTGTACAGATTAAACAAGTGAGATACATTTACTAGAGGAAACGATAAGCCTTATAACTTCCGCTACCTTTAGTGACTTACAGACTTAAGAGTGTTGTCAACCATCTACTCTAACTCTTAAAACTATGAATAGACATTTTCCATAGTGAACTATTGCTTTAAGACTGAAAGGTAATCTGACATGTGAAGGTATAGCACTGTTGTAGACAGTTATTCACCAGCTGTTTTTGATACACATATTGCCTTAATTGTCCTCAATTGAAGGTTGATCTATCTTTCCAAAGTTTGGGGCATACAGTCTCTGTTTTACATTAAGGTGCTGTGATCTTTTGTATCTGTGACTGAATAGATGCAGAAACATGTGTAGGTTATTACCAGGAATACAGAAGCATGAGACCAGTGTACTTTTCAAAACCAAGTCTAGTTTTTCTGAAATCCTAATCCACAATTATCAGTTTATCAATTTAAATCCATAAGAAAATGTCCTTACATTGTAATGGGATACATTTCATCAGTGATATTAAAATCATTCAGCAACTTCATATTCATTTTCTGAAGTGTTGTTGGGTTCTCTGTGCTATATGCGCACACATACTTCCAAATTATACTCATGCTCTTGATTTTCTCTTGGAATCTGAAGACAAGATTAATAGATTACCACAGAAACAAAGAGGACGTACACTTCTGTTTCTAATTTCTTCCCTGGAGAGCCTCCTCCCCCTCCATAAGAGAAATGGATCTGTACAATCTACATTGTTCTTTATGTCTAATGCAAGACAGATGTGGCCTACTTGAGGAGATTCCCACTGCAGTCTTTATGCTTGCATGGCTTTTTGTCTCTGTCTGCCTTCTTTGATTGTATTTTGACATCTAATAACTAACTATAGAACTATTCAGAACTCCTCAACATTAGTTTACTGAATTGATTTATTTTTCATTAATCGTAAACCAATAACAACTCTGGATTCATTGTGTGCATTTGGGATTTGAGGGAAATCTTAAGCCACACATCTGGAGTCTGATTTCTATTATGTTATATGAGTCTACATATTATGTTAAGGAAAATATCAAGGGCAGTTACCTCCACAGAGCTTTGGTTTTGTGAGTTTTAACATTTGATCACCAACAGCTGTATCTTAACAACATAGTAATATTGCTTGGTGAAAACTGTCTTATATGTCCTGGTGGAAATTGTAGCTGAAATAGTCAAAGTGAAACACAAGCAAAACTGGAGGGAAAAGTGCATTGCGTCTAAGGACACAATAATATGAAGTGCTGCACTTTTTGGGGTGACTGGTGAACCTACATCAAGGATTAACAGAGAGAAAAGACATGAGGGAGAATCTGGCACCAACAATAAACCATATGTAAGTGCTCATAGCCATAATTAGGATGAACGTCCACATTAATCCAAGATACTTTGATAATGATGTGCTGGGTTCAGTGGGCTTTGTCTTTGTGGGACTCAGGAAGCAGTAGGCAGGACATAAAATATATTTACTCATAACAAGCCACAAGGCTCTCGTCTGAGGAAAATAGGAGTCTGTGATTTGTGGCAACCTTTAAAAGACCCAAGGACAAGACTGGTTTAGTCAGTCTAGTTTTAATGGCTTAGGTTGAACTGGCTGAACTGCTAACAGTTGTCACTTGACACTGTTCATATTGTGGATCCACCATGTTGGCTAACACACAAACCTTTGTCTGGAGGTTGTTTGAACTGGATGAACAAGTTAAAATGACTGACAGATAATTAGTACATGTACATATATTGTAGCCTATTATGTAATTGAGTTTAAAGATATTGCATGTTTTTATGCTTTTAGATTTATGGCCTTGAATGTCTGAGGATTCATGAGGTTTGAGCATATTTTAATGGCAAAGGTGAGATGGAATTTAAGCTTTTGTAGATTATATTTGTATGAATAACTCAACAGTCTTTGTTGACAGGAATAAACCACGCCTCTGTACATATCTGATACAACCTGTTATGCAAGTGTTCTGGAATAACCGCTCACACAACAATCGCACACAAAACATTATCCTTGCACATACTACTGTTCTTTTAAACCTGGTCTACTTGAATCACTCTGATCTGTTCAGCACTTTCGTTCTTCTGAAACAGCTACTAAAAGGACTACTGAGAGACTAATTTATGTCTTTAATTAAGCATAACTCTTTAACACATAACTCCACCAAAGCCCATTCATTCCAAATTGCGAAGTTATAGATGTCAGTCCTCAAAATATGCAGGATTGTTTTTAATCAGGATGCCTTAGTCTCTGGGAAACTGGGGATAATTTAAAAAATGCCTTATATTCCTGGATCCACCCCATGTCAGAATGTGTGCCAAAACTCGATGGAGGTTGTTTTTTTTGGTCCATGTCCCATCCTTCAACTGAATTTCATGGAATCTACTCTGTCGTTTTTGAGGAATCCTGCTGACAAACAAACGGTGGTCAAACTGCCCAAGTAATTGCTCTTAACAGGCCAAAAAAGAGGTGTGCTCTCAAATCACATGGCTTTGACTCAAGTCAGACTCATGTCATAAATGTGATAATTGTACTCTAAAGTTGACCAAAAAAACAACAACTTGCAACTCTTGGACTTCAACACCAATCATTGCTGCCTTCACTTAGATTTGGGCCTTTTGTCTTGATAATACTTTCAATTCCTTACACTAAACCCAGAGATGAACAGGGTTGTCTGCATTATTTTAAAAGTGTGAATGTATCATTTCATTTCCTAAGAGCACTGCCATTTAAATTGTTCAATCCTAGCCAGTTGACACTTAGTTCCCTACTATTCAATGATTAACTGCAGCATCTAATCAAGGTGCAGTAGAGAATCATGAACTAAGAACTTACCTCATGTTACTAAGTGGCAGTATGGCACACAAGATCTTATTTGCATACAAAAACCATGAGGTGGACTTGAGACTTAAGTTGCCAAACAATAACTTTGTCCAACCTCTGGGCCACAGTGTCACAGATCATATCTATTACTCATCAGCCATTCCTCCAAATATGAAGCAACTGATGTAACTAGGTTTTCAAGAAGAGGTCACTCTTGAAAGTAAATCTGACAAATCTAACCGCCTGATCTAATCTGGTAGTTGTGGTTTGTCCTGTTTAATCAGCACAGCCTGGAAGAAACCCTGACTAACTTTGAGGCACACTATGCAAAGGTTGTGCACAGAGACTAATCCCCTTTCTGTGTCTTCAAGCTGCATCACATAGAGACTCTAATGAATAAATGTGCTTCTGAGCATACAAACCCACTAACCTATCCCCAACCCCACACAGTTCTGCACTTTTCCTTCCAATCTGCATGTCTCTTTTGCCCTTCAATCCTTTGCCTACGCAACAGTCAATATATCCCACTAACTTGATGAACTGTGTGCAGAGCAAAGTTAATTTCTGTCAGAGTACATGGTAGCCATGGCGACCATCTTATGAGCGCTCCAAAGCCCATCTGGTCTAAACATTACCCCAGCATGGCTGACTGCAGAGAAGGCTGCTTTGCTGGGGTGTGCACATGTGCTTTATGCATTGATCTTGCCAGTAAATCAATAGTGCCACATATTCAGGAACCTACATTTGCACTTCTGTAGATCCATCTTTAAAATAGCATTTTAGAAATGTGTTGAGCCTCAAAACCTGAAAAAATTAATTTCTCACTCATTTTTTTAAAATGTAGGTTCTACATCTTGAAATGTTGTCTTTAGCTTCTGCATTTATGTTTTGAGCCTTACCAAGAAAGACAATGTAGTTGCTCTAAGCTGAACTAGTTATATGAGAGACTTATTACATATTGACCCTTTCCTCTTTATTCATTTTCTTACCCACTACAATTTGGCATGAGTGGGACCTTTCATACACAAAGCAAAATGATGAACACACACTGAATGCCATTTTTCTTCAATTCATCCTCCAGCCTGCAAGTCGTGGCATGTGCTCACCTTATGGGCACATAAATTGGCAATTTCTCCCTTTCTGTTGATGTTGTCATGATCTAAATCTCAACCAGTTTCTAATTAAAGAGGAAGTGAAGGTGAACAGTAAGCAAAGCAAAGGTTCAATACTGAAGGAAGGAAAATGAAAACATGGCACACAACATGACAGTGAAGGCAAGATTGGCAATCTCTATTTTCTTTCTTTTATTTACCAAAAATGAAGCCAAAAATATAGTATAGCAGTGCGTAGAACAACTTTTCTTCTATATCCTCTTTTGTCATCTGGAAAGCGAATGTGGAGATATTTTTCCCTCAGTGGTTTCTAAGCAGCCTGACCTAAGCCGCTGTTGCTAAGCGCTGTCTTTCCCTCCACTGAGTGGGAGTCATGTGACTCTCATTGAATAGAAATCCCAAATCCTCCTGGGTGAGGGATATTTTCTGTGATTCATGGCTTCAGCGTAAGGGTGTATAAAACCATGAGTGCACTTCTTGCTCCATTGAAATTTGCCGGCAAGTAGTTGCATTCTGTGTATTGTTTTAGATTTCCCTTAAAGACAAAACATGTTATCCAAATATGGCAGAGCTTCAGGAATAACAATAGTGAAATTCTGCCATGCTTATTGGTGTTTCACTGCAAGTGTATTTGCACTGACCTTACTTCTAAGACTAGTTTTAGTGGGGAGGCTATTGTATGAATGTAAATTGTGCATGAATGCTGGGTATTATCCTGCAAGGAGTCTTTCTCCATTCAGACTGAGAGCTAAAATCGGACTTGACAAATTCATATATGGACACAAATCCAGCCTGATTGTCATTGAGCGGTTTGACTCAGAAGGACACCAGCTGCCACACTCGTGCATTCCACGTAGGAAACCTAATATTGAACCTGAGCCACTTGACCCCCTCAGAAATAGTTAGTGATGTCATTCAAAGCCTTTGGTAGCGTTACGCTTCTCAATGACATTCAGGACCAGCTGTCTGTCTTTGTGCTCCTTGTGTAGACAACAGGGGGCCATGGGGCCTAACCTTTTCAATGACAGCTCCTAGCAGCAAAATCGTCCATATCTGACAGCCATTTCAGAGAAGGCCCAACAGCCTTCAGAAGCAGTTGTTTGGATCACTGTGGTCACCTTTGAGATAGCTCTGTTATGACAGAGCTTTGCATATCATGTGACAGGGGCATTAGCTATTGAAATTGCTTTTCAGATATACATCTGGATCAAGATGAGTTTTGACAGGCTTTATTGTCTTGAAAGCAAATTCTATTGCCAATGAACCTTTCAGCAGCTTGAAAATGTAACTTCTTAAAAAAGTTTCCTCATTGTCAGACGTTTGATTTAAGTGGAACTGAGAAATCTTTGACAATAAAGGTTAGATCCTAGCATGAGGTTAGGTCACTTTTCAAGATTTGGAAGGCATTTTGACAGCCTACGTTTAAGACTGCAATCTCAACACCCATCATGCTTTTGTTTTAAGAGGCACCTCTTGTCGTGTCCTTATAGTGAATCACTTTTGTCTGCAACTTCTTCAACTTGTTAACTGATTTTTTTCTTTCACCATACTTACTAGCTAGAGTGCCAGCTTTGTTTCAGTTTCCTTTGCTAAAAGTCATTTTTCATTCCTAGACTTGGGAAACGTTATCAAAATTTTGGCCAAATCAAGTTTACTCCCTGTGTAGTCAAATGTGCCTATATGATTGTCTGGATGCATTCAAATGTTTGTTTTTACAATACACTTGTAGTTTTATGCTGCAACTACTCATGGAACTTTACAAATATTGTAGTTAAGTTGTCATATCCCAAAGCTAGAACTGTGAAACAAGGTTGTAAAATCATGTAATTTGACAAGAAAGTTTACAACCCTTCTTATTTCCAGATTTGCCAGTATTAAAGACCTTCACCTTTGTGAGAGCTATTCATTATCAAAGTGGCATCAACATAAGAAAAGGCTTACTCTCAGTCTCGACACGTTTCCGAGCACAGATGCTGTTGTGGCCGTGGCTTCTAATTTTTTTATTTTTTTATCTTAACTTCTAGCACCGGAACCAGCGAAAACAGCTCTCAAGAAGATTGTCCAAGCGTAGGAGGAGCGGTGTGGCAAGAAGCGGGAAGAGATGCTATTCGCTTTGAGGCGGTTACGTAACATCTCACTTTCCTCTCTCTCTACGGAATGCCAGGATAGTGTTTGTAAACAGAGCGGCCATGTGCGTGCGCTCACGTGGAGGAAGCTTTTGAGTCGCTGCCCTCGCTGTCTCACCCCTGAGGTAAACCCTGACATCGATACACGCTCACAGGGCCAGTAACACTCCCTCCAGCCCTGTGCCACTCAAACAGTGCCTTATCAATTTCACTCCATAATTACGCATCAGCCGGTTATCAACGCACAGCCTCGTGAAAAAAGGCCACGAGTCATAGTTGAGATTTTACAATTTGTCCAACCCTGAGGCATTTACTGATAACGTGTGTGTATTTCAGACGCAAAAAACATTATTACTATTTCCCATATCCAGTCACGTACAAAAAAACATTCCCAAGCAGTCTTTTTTTAACAAGGTGGGGCCTTCATGAAAGACTCTTGTTGGGCTTTGGCATCGGTCTGATTCATTATTTATTGATTACTGACACAATTCCTTGAGTATATATGTATCTATTTATACATCAATTAATTTTAGAGAAAAAAAGCACATAACTCTCAATCCCTTTGTTTTACTCAATAAGTCCATATGTTACGAAGGAGCAGGCTCTCCAACTGTTTTCATACATATAGCCTGAATAACCTAAAATGTGTATTATGGTGAGTAAACTGAAAAATAGCTGCATTTCAACTCTCTCACCCAAATTTCAAAAAGATGCATAAGGCTAACACCATTCAGCTTTATGTATTCATTAACTACACACAGCTGTGCATTGCTGATGGTAAATTCCTCACAAATATACAAAATGTGTGTAAAATAGTGACAATATAGTGACACTCAGATTCCATTGCAGAAACTGATTGTGGTGTGCAGCTCCTCCCCTGCTTTCTATTGAATAAAAACCCAACCCCCAATAGCAGACAAGAGGGAAATCAATATTGAGGAAATCAATACAACACTCAGTATCTCGCCATTTTGTCTCAGGAAAGCAGCTGAGCTATGAACCAGCAAACCAGCAGGTAGTGCAATCTAAAATGTCTAACCTGCCACTGGGCCTGTTACTCTGTGCAACTGCCCCTGGCTGGAAATATGATGCGTGGGCTGAACAGAGCAGGGTCAGAGGTGAGGGCTTGGGTAAGGGCTTGGGTATTGTAAGTAGACAGCATTGTTGTAGCACGCTATGGCAACTGGACATTCTTCCTAAAGGTGATATTGTCTTTACCCCTGGGAGTGACATAAAGGGGACTTACGGCCATGACGAAGGAGCAATCCAACCGCACAGCTTTATCTGTAGGTGGGGATGGATGGGAGAAGCTATGTGCATGAGATTGATCTATCTGGCCCTTCCCCCACTCAGCCCCCTGTAGCCCCATTAATGCTCTGGTGCCTGTAACAGCAGCCATGCAGAGACTCTTGAAAACCTCTCCAGTGAGATTGGGGTTTTATTTCTCGGTTTTATAACATGTAAGTTATGCAGCTCAGGATTAGCATTTGTATAAAACCTGCAACTGCAAACAAAGGGCAACACAAATTGTACATTTAAACTATGACAATCATGTGCTTTCATTGGTATGCAGTAAACTGGGTTAGATGCAATCCATCCAAACTATGCAGTTGATATGGAGTGGAATGTAACATACAATCTTCGTAAGGATTAGATAAAAAGAAATCAAGAAATCAAAAAGAGACTCGATGTCCATGATACAGAACTGCCTTGTTGTGGGCTGGTTTATGTTATTAAAAAATCCAAAAAATGTTGTCTAAAATTTGAAGTAACAAAGCAAACAAATCCAACTGATATAACTTTATCAGCTCATAAGACTTATTAATATCTCTTATTTCTTAACAGTGTCCATGGGTCAATGGGACCCACATGCAGACACATGCACAAATGTGTGGATCACCTGATCTCATCCAGTCACAACATACTTTATGGATTCTATGGAGAACACCACTGCTTCAGCACTCGTGTTGACACTACAGTCAATGACCATGCTTGTGTTATCAAAACACTGTCATGCCATTGCGTCAGAGAGCCACACAACCATTGCTGGTTCAAAAGTTTCCTGACAGTTCATGAGGATTTTTATCCACAACAAGCAGATACATTTTAAGGTCGGGGTTGGGTTGATAAGAAAAGTGGAAAGAATACCTTGGGCAAATAAACAAGGTTCCTCTTTACGTCATTCACTTTAAAGCTTTGACTTCACTGCACTTCCACCCTGTTGTTCATTTAGCCATGCATTTCTCTCTAATAGAAACTAACTGCTACTTTTTTCAGTATGACTGTCTTTCCTTGAACTTTCAGAAAACGTCGTGAACTTTAAGTAAAACTAAAGTCCTGCATCACTCCTCTGGCCAGACTGTTAAACTGAGCCCAATTAAAGGTGGGTCATTATTCTCCACCCTCCAGGCATGCCTTTACTTTGCTTTTTTACCTGAGGCCATGCTGTTGGAACATTACAACTACAGTCAGGACAATACACAAACCCAATACACAAACCTGAGATAGACCTGTTATATTCCAATGGGCCACTCAGATAAGTAGTATTTAGTGAATTCAGGGAAAAAGAACTAACAACAAATTAGCTAATTGCTTTGGAGATAAGACCAAATGTTCTACAACTAATATGAATTTACATGTTGTAAATATGTTATTAACCACTGCATTTCCAAAGCATTTGCACTCAATCACTCAACTATAGGTGATTATCTCCCTGTAATCACTCCATTATTGTTTTCAATGCTCTATTTGCCAATAGCTCTGTTAACAAAATAACACACCAGTCTGATAGTTGTAACCTTTAACTGCTTATACTGCATTTAAATATACAACCCTGCTGAGTGATATTGGTTGAAGTTGTTGCAGCTCTCTTGGCTGAAGTTGTTTGGCCAGTCAGAATTACCATTCTTTTTCCCCCAGTTAATGGTGCGGTAGGATTGAGTTTCAGCTCCTTCAGAGCTTTCTGACCTTGTCTGCCTTCACCACTTTCTGCCACCACCATTCTCTTCTCTTTTGCTTCTCCTTGGGATTTGCCTTTTGTGTCCTCTTGTCATTCAGTGGTGAAAGCAATGAAAGCTGATTCACAGAGATACACAAAGCCAGAAGCTATTCCACTGCAGACACTGTGTGCACTCACTGCTGGACATGTCCTAGTTGGACTTTTTACTCTCCTACATACAGTCTCCCTCGTGAACCGCACAAACAAACACGTACACGGCTATGGACGTGAAAATAAGAAGCTAAATGTGGTATTACTGTGTTCATCTAAACATATTCAATGAAGGCTTTCAAAAATTCTGTATTAACCAACAATTAAACATAAATGTAAAAAATGTGTTTCTGCGCTTAAAACAAATGCATTCACACAAAAACACACACACACATTCCATACTCAAACACACCTTTAATAACACAAGTCTAATTGAAAAACAGCAGGGTTGAAACGTTGAGCAAAGGAAGAGAGCGGTACACCGGCATTTGCTTTATGCTTCCAGAAAAACTCCTGAACAAGCAGCCAAACTAGACTATTTTCTACGATGCATTCAAAAGCAGCAAGAATGTCGGGTGAGCACAACACAAAGGAAAACAGGGAACTAATTCTCTCAATATCTGCTGGCAAAAAAAAAGAGAAAGAAAATCGTCAGCCATGTTGGAGTAGCTTTATCTAATATCCCCTCCTTATTATGTTGCTCTTGGTTTTACGGTGGGGGACATTTGCTTTACCTCACTTGATACAGAAAACCACCAGAAAATACAGCCAATGTTACATTGGATTAGGGTAAGGAGAGTATTAACCCTCCGAGCAAATTCTCACCTCCTTTTTACGTCCCTCCACTTTGTAGAAATTCCAACAAACCGTCTGGATCTCCTCTTTAACAAATCCTAAAGGGCAGCCATCTTGCCTCCTTCTGTTCTTCTATGAAACAGACTATCCTCCACATCAATATTCATGGAAACCGCTCTGACGTCGGCTCTCATCATCAGGAGAAGCCCGGGTGTCGCTGTTTGCCGGCTTGAGAAGCGCACTCATTTGTGGCCCTAGCGTAAGGCAGCCCAGGCACGCCGAGCGCACAAGACGTTGCTGCCGGTCTGGGGGAAGAGCCTCGCTTTGCTGGCAAACTCTAATAATCACAAAATCACTTTCCTGCTGAGTCCTTCCCACACAAAGAGACAGGTTTTCTCCCCCCTCTCTGCTCCCTCCTCTTTTTTCTTCCCTCAGCCGCACACAATAGTGAACACTATAATGGCTGCCCTGAAGCACTGGAGTGGATTCAGTGAGCAGGACAGGACTCCTCCCCCAGTGCAAGTTATGTTGAATATTGCACTGGTCTCAACTGTCTGACTCTGGGCACCTCCACCCCCTTCCTCTTCTCAGACAGGAAGCCAAGTGACTCAGGGTTTTTCCCTCCCTTTTCTGTCGGTCTCTCTCGACTTCCTTATTTCTTTTTTCTCTCTGCCTCTGTCACAGGTTTGCAGAAGTTCCCCTCTGATGTAAAAGCGCTTCTCTACTGAGAGCATTACGGCAACAATCCAATGTGGCCAGTTCGGAGCCCAACCAGTTGAGCAATGTGCTCATTTCCAACGGCTGTGTCTTATTTTGGCACGCCTTGGCTGGCTGGTTGTCCAGTTTGTTGGCTGGCTCATTTTTAGAGCAGGGTGTAAGACAACTCTCAGGCATACTTTGCTTCATGTGTCTGCCAAGACCCACCTCCTGTTGACACTGGCCACGTGGGCTTGAAAAAGATAGAGAGAGCAGTGTGGGGGGGGTGGGGTGGGGGGGCTGAGGGGGCTTTTAAAAGACAAATTCAGGCTTGAACAGTTCTTAGAATAACACGAGTCAAAATGTGCTTCAGTGGTGAAAGGACTTAAAGTTGTGTTGTGGTTTTTGTTGTGAGTTTCCGTGTGAGGTCATAGAGCAGAGTTGTACGTCTGAGTGAGCAAGATTTTTTTTTTTGCAGTTTGGATTTTAAAAGGTCAAAAATATAATCTCACAAACACGACCTACATAGCTTTTTAGAAAATGTAAAAATCTGTGGTGATTTTTTAAAACATGTGGCTGCAGCTTTAACCAGCGTGCTCGACAGTCGCCTGGCGCCTCCATTCACTGGACTGTTTAATTCCTCCTTTGCTTTACTAACAGGTGGGTCTTTTCTGAAAATAATCTGCCTTTAGCTGCAGTTTAGCCTTAAAGGAAGACCCCACCTCTTTCCCAGCAGCCTTTGCCTCGCTGCAGTGACATTTGTTGACTCAATAGACTCAGGCTCAGGGCAGAAAAGGAGATTTGTTTTTACACAGAATGGGGGAGGGGAAGAGGCAGAGAGAGGAAGGAGGAGTCACTCGAGCTGCAACACATATCCCACAAAGACAAAATAGACCCTTTTACTCTGAGCCTGACATCTTTCTTTGCATAACTCGGCTCTTGCAGGCGAATGTTAACCTGCTGAGGTGTAAATGTCTTTAAACCTCATTGTACAGCTGCAGTTGTGAAGGGTTTTTGTGGCCTGTGGAAATATTTCATGAGTTAATGTTTAGCAGTAAACTTGCACAGAAACTACTCTACTATTTTCATGAAGAGTAGAGTTGCAGAAAATTTAGATTGATCACAAATGAGATATACAGCACTTAAAAGTTCCTATTATCTTTACTGCACATGTGCTCATAGAGTGTGTAGCTTTTAATATTAATCCTGTGTCAGGCAAATATGGTGTTGATTTAATCAAGAAAATAGATTTACCACAGTGTGAAAGGCAGTGATACCACAAACTCTATCCCAGCTGAATGTCTGGGTAATAACATGTTTGTGGAGTTTCCAGGAGACGGCCGTGTTTGCACGTGTCCTTTGTTGTTAATCCTTGGGTGCATAGACCTGAGGTAACGTGAACTGCTCCTAGCGCGACTAAAAGCGCTTGTGACTCCACAGTTTAGATTCCCAGATGAGTTGTCAACATCTCAGGAGTGATTGAATGAAAAGCCCCCTTTCCCCTTCCCATCAATGGCCATTAGAAGAGCCCCTGAGAAGGGCAGTAAACCTGCACCACTGAAGTGTCTCACGGATCACCGCTGCAGGGCTTTTGACCGGTCAGCTTCCTTCCATCTCCAATGGCTGCTGTAAACAAGAGAATGCTGTAAGTCAAACAACATCGAACCATGCAAACACACAATGAAGTTTTCTTAACCATTGTCCAAATTAGATGCACTGAGGCACAGATTACAGAGGCACTCTAACTTTGCCAATGAGCTTTTATAGTCCTTTCTCTCTGAATAATGTGTTAAGTTGCATGGGCTTGATTATTAAGCCGCAGATCTACAGTGGTACAGTCTGTGTATTTATGATTGCTTGTCTTGCATGCAACTTAAAATGGCGGCATTGATTTCTGCCATGTGTACTGTCAGCAGTCAGGCAACAGAACTCCTTGCTGGGGCTGCATCCCCCCGACAGCTACTGTAACTCGTAAATCAGAGATTATCTCGTCATTCCTCTCACCTTGTCACATTTCAAAGGGGTGGAGGCATGTGCTGCCACCTCATATGTAAACACAGAGCTCTGGCCTCATGCTGACCCTGGGTAACAAAAATTTAGGCACACTTGTCACTTGACCGATTTCACACCTACAGATGACGATGAGCATTAGTGAGGGATTTTAACTGTTTTCGTTGTGGGACCAGTGCTCTTGTTGATTTATGCCAAACAAAACAAAGACAGGGTCCTACCGGCTCCCCAGGTCAAATCTGTGGGCCTGTGGGCTTAAGATCTGTGTCACTTTAAGCCATGCAATGATTTATAGTCCTGCTCCCCAAACAGACTTCATCAAACTGGGTGGTGAAAACCACAAAGGGAAATGAGCCTCCCTTTTTAACGTTTTCCGTTTCCATGTAAAAACAAATGTAACTGACAAAAGTCATTATTAATCCAACCCTTCTTAATATGTTGAATCAGTTTACAAGCAGCACACTGATGCGGAAGAGATTAGAGACCAAAACTACTGTTATAATATCACTTATTCCAATAAAGCAAAATTGATATGTAAAATTTGTCACAAGAACATCATTAGCTGATTTATTTTCCAACAGTTTTGTCAGTTCTTTGTGAACAGCAATTTTTAATGGTATGACTGGGGACCTCGCTAAGTTTTGTTTTTATATTTGGTGTGAATCATTTGGTCGTAAACGAGGCGGAGGCTGTTTTGTAATGAGAGCAGTGATTTACAGCTTTCCTCACATTGGCCTGAAAGTGAGAGAATAGGTGACATCTGAGGCGCGACTGTGAAGCTGAGAAAAGCAGCACTTCTCAGAGGAACCATTCGTATCAACACACATCTCACCTGGGGCAATCTAAACACACACACACAAGCACACTCAAACTCTTTATGTAGGGTAATAACTGGGTATCCTCTGCTTAGGCCCAATACACAAGCGACTGACCACAGGTTGCCATCCTAACAAGATGTCACCCACTGTTGCCCCTCCTCCTGTAGTTATCTTAAAAGACAAGAGAGAGTCGTTAGTGTGGGTCTCATATAGCCTAATTGTTTGAGCCACAGCGGGGGTCTGGGCCAGGGTTGTGGAGACGGGGGTGTACAGAAAGCAAGGGAGAGTAACTGGAAAGCATTATTTTAATGCTATTAAGCTCCAAAACTCAGAAAATCTGAACATTATGGGGCAAATATGCTCAAATAAACATTTGCAGGGATTTGCAGGACTTTTTGTTGCACTTCACAACACCTCTCTGTCTGTCATGTGTGTGCAATCTAACGATGGACAGAGTTCCTCCCCGGGCACAGCAGGGTTGGACAAGGCCTGCTGCTGTTCCCGTGGTGACCAACTGCTTCTAAAAGGTTTAAGAGCTGGTTCTCGCATTCAGGTGCTTCCATCCTCCCCTAACGCACCACCCCAAGCTGAAAGCTCTGCAGCCAAAGCCAGCTTTTGATAGTGGGGAGGCCCTTTTTCTTAGCAGCTGTGTGACGTAAGCTTCTCACCCCCTTAATTCCAGAGGTGGAATTGTATCCTGGGCCTAGCTCGTTTGTGTCTCTAACAATAACTGGATTCTTAAGCCAAAAGAGGAAACACACTAAAAACTCTGGTTGTTCAAATTTTTCACTTTGCCAAAGTGGGAAGATCTTACCACTTATTAAGAGTCTTAATAACAACAACAGGTTTATCAACTCTAAGTGCAGCATAAATGATCTGTAGAAATCTCATAGAGCATGTGGGACCCCTCTTCAGGACAGACTGAAGTGTAATAGATGCCTTTATCACTTCACACATTAACAAAATTACAACATTGATTGGAAGAAACAGTTTTTAACATTGTAAACATGATAAATAAAGTGCCAGATTACTGAAAATTGTCTCACACCCTTATAGAATGAGTATAGTCGAATGTGTGCTACTTAGTACACAGACCCCACTGTTAGTTGAGGATAGCTCTACTGCTTGGTGTGCAGCAGATGATGACCCCTGCTGGTGAAGCATGATGACCAACAGTGCTGCTGAGCCCTCTTTTTTTACTTTACTAAACGTATTTTTTATTCCTTTAACAGATTTAATGATTATGTTTATTTCACGTATTCTCCTTGACACTAATATTAAGATGTTAATTTAACAATGAAATCTCAATTCTGTTTTTATAATAACCAGAGAAACCCTCTGCACCTGTCTGTGTTTCAGAAAGGTCAATGTTTTCAATCTTTAATTTATTATTGCAGTCCAACCTTAAAGCATTTAAAGTGACAGTAAACAGTACGATTGTTTTGCAGAGGCACCAAGTTATGATTTGTGTCTCTTAGAAAAAGGAACAGAAAATGAGATGCAGCCACTCCATATGCAGGCAGCTGGCACTTGACATTTGTGACTGTTAATGTCACATTGCAGCACAGCAGCTTTGAATGGTCCCCAGTCAGAACAACACCCTGATTCACCATCCTCCTACAGGTCCCTGCAGCAAACCGTCTGCCGTAGCTTCCTGGAGACGTCACAGTTACCCCCTTAACTCATGCCCGAGTTTCTGTTTGTCAAATTGGTGACTTTAAAGTTCAGTATAGATTGAGTGTCTGTATCACGAAAGTACTGTATATTCTGTTATTTAGGAAAAAAAATGATTTACTCATCAAATGGAGGAAGTGGTGGAGAGTGTATTCAGATCCTTCACTTAGCCAGAGTTTCCTTGCGATCATAAAAAAGGTCTTAAATTCAATAATGTGAATTTTAGGCCTTTAAAAGTCAATATTACATACCGGGTAGGTTTTAAATATGTTGTTGTTTGCTTAATGCTACATCTGTCATGAGAATTGTTTTGTCGGCCTGCGTAGTTAGTTTTTTTCTCAGTGTGTAGTTCTTTCACAGTGATACAGATAATCGAACACTGTTAAAGAAAACTACAAACAACAAACACCTCGGTCAGGCTCTATCACTGTACACTTGCCTTAGCTTTGGGAAGACTCTGGTTACTCGCTGTCTCTGCTGGTAGTTTGGGAGATAATGTGGCATTTTGAGGGTTATTCTGTACATGGCTGCTTCACCTCATCTTCACTTCTGAAAAAGTAATTGTGGCTCTTAAATCCCTTCTTGACATAGGTATTCAATTTCATTAATAGTAATTAATAGTAAAAGTTCTACTTTCAATAACAATATTCTTTATTAACATTATTAATAATTCAGGTCCAATGACATTATTGTATCTAAAGTTCTCTTATTAATATGAATTAGTTTATACACAGAATTTAATGTTATAGATGGTTAAGGTGGAGCATTAACTACTTTACACATCGCTGTGCAGGTTTGGCTTCACAGCACATCATATGCTTGCATCTGTGCTACACTTGACTTCAAAACTTTATTTTTATTTTCATGTGATCTGTAACTCAAAAATCAAATGTTAAAGGTTCAGTGTGTAGAATTAGTGACATCTAGTGGTGAAGTTGAATGTTGCAGCTGAATACCCCTCACCCCACCCTCCCCCTCAGAACATGAGAGAGAACCTTTGGTAGCCTTCAGTCGTCATAAAGACTCAAACGATGTTTAGTTTGTCCAGTCTGGGCTACTGTAAAAACCATGGCGGCCTCCATAGAGAGGACCTGCTCCAAGTTTTTAAATATAAAGTATTTAAATATAAAGGGTTAAAAAAAAAACAACCTGTACAATTTAAGCCTAGTTTATGCTTCTGCGTCACGTCGACGCCGTCGTTGAGCATTCCAAGTTCTGCGTTGAGGGAACGCGTTGCTCTGCAATTCACCGCCATGCCGCTAGGGGGGTGTGGCTGTGTGTTTGTGTGGTTTCGGGGTTATAGCCGAATCCTTGCTTTTTCTTCCGATCACAGTAAACAACAGTAAACAACGGCGACCGAGGTGGAGCAGCTGTATTTGGAGTTGGAGCTCATCAAAATTGAAGAACAAATGCTTATATTGCAAATGTTGAAGCGCAGGCGACAGAGAAGACGTTTGCGGAGGTGGTCTGTACGATGAGGAAGAAAGACCGGAAAAAGCAACTGCCGTAACTTACGTTCTGAGCGGACCAATCAAGCGCTTGTGGTCCGCATCAACGTGACGCGTAGTTAGGATTTTTTGGAGGTGCGCGTCAGGCTACGGCGTAGGGGTCCGCATCGACGGCGTAGCTACGGCGTTGACGCGACGCAGAAGCATAAACTAGGCTTTAGATGAAACACAATACTGAAAACATCACAAGGATTAATTTATATTCAATTTCTACCAATAGATCCCTTTGACCTCAATCTTACACACTGAACTATTGGACCTTTCTTATAGGGACTTCAAGGTTTCTTGGTATCGTGGTAAACAATATAGTCAAGATTGTTGCTCTACTTTTTTTTCAGGCAAATAACGCACAACCAGCCTGTTGAGCTGCCTGCTGCTCACAGCTCAGACACAGTCACACGGCAGCAGCAGCAGCAGCCTCCTCCTCCGTGCTTATCTATGCACTGGCAGCTGAGATGGTCCTTCTAGATAGCACAGACATGAAATCATCCCTTCACCTGCCCCGGGCCTCGTTCAGCATGACGAACACCTAGCGTAACAACCACCCCCCCAGCCATGTTGTCTATCACCAGACAAACCCCCGTCCTCTGAACTGCTGAACCATTAAACACTTCAAGCTGACAGGAAATAAAAACAGATAAGACAGGCAAAGCTATGATTTCACTCCCTAAAACAGAACTGTATCTGACGATGGGGGAGATTAAGCTCAGATTAAGGTGTTCAGAATGCACCCAGACGAGAAGGGACTGTGGCATTAAGGTAATTAAGGGGATGTTTTGCAGCAGCAGCGGTGAAGACGTGCTTGTGACTCAGAGTATGCAGCATAACAGCTGCGCCGTGACACATAAGCCCCCCCCTCCGCAGCCAATCACTGATTGTCACAAGTCCTTGGCTGTGACCTTGCTCTCCCTCTCCCCGTGCTGCCGCGAGCACGAGATGGTTGACGATCAATTCCACCTGCGCAGGAGCCGGCATATGGTTGGACATGATTTACGCACAAACACGGGCGCTCCCTGATATGCCCCCCACCCCCCACCCCATCCCCCTCCTCCACACACAAACATACAAACAAGCACTTACATAAATGATCATGTTTTGTGCTGCTGCAGATATTTCCGGTGTATTGGTGACGTTGCTTGCACGTCTGTGGTTAAGAAAAGAAAAGATGAACAGTGAAGGATGTAAAATCAACTGCCCAGAATAAAGGATTAACTAAAGGTTAAAGGTTTGTTAGGTTTTAGATTCACATTCATGCCTAATCACATGTTCATATGTACACTAAAACTGTTTCCCTGTTGGTGTTGGCCAAATTAACATTCTTTTCTGACATGATTCCAAATAGAGGAATGACTACTACTGTGAACCAATACTTTAATAAACATGAACAGGCACATTTTGAAATAAAATGTTTGAAAGATAGATTCAATGCTGTTCAACATGGCTGAAAAACAGATTCCTCTTCTGATCCAATTTTCTATCCTGTAATCTATAAATGTGTCATCTTACCATTTTCTCAATATCGCTCCAACTCAAAAATCCCATACATTTTCATGGCCTCCTGTTCTCTCATCATGTGAACCACAGGGGAGAAAACCTCTGATACTTTACCCCAACCTGAGTCCCACTCCCTGGGTTCCTCATCACTAACGCTCCTGGCCCTCATCCTTTAATGATATCCATTTGGCTTCTGATTCTTGATCTTGTCCTTAACTCATTCCACCCTTCAGTCTTGCACCTTTATTCGACGCGCCATCATTTCACCAACATAAAAAGCAACTAAAATATGTCAGATAAATAATATTACTGTGCAGGATGTATAAATCAGTGTGATGTGCTCCAACCTTTTACCTGCTCCAGACGTTTCAAGATGACTCACAGATAATCGAGCCCTGAATGTGTTAGTAGAGACTTGAGGTTCGTCCGTCTCTGATGTGGTGGATAAAAGTGTAGGCTGGGCAAGGATTTTAGGATTTAAGGATTTGCAATCGATTGTTTTCTGGTCAAGGTTTTGGTTTCTGATGGATTTGTTGAAACCTAATAATAATGAATTGGAATTAAAATCTTTCGTTCAAATTAACCCGTCAGTTTAACCATCGACAACAAATAAGAATATCGAGAGGAAGATTAAAGCTTCATTCTGACTGTCTTTTGTTGAGATAAAGCAGTTTCCCTCCAATTTCTATGATATATTTTGAGTTCTGTCTTTACAATTATAAGAATGTTTGATTGAAATAACCTGAAGTAAAATTATCCAAAATCCAAAATTGAATATAATTTTGTAAGAGAACTTTATTTATTCTCTTTTCTTGTCCCATGAATCGTCTCCAGCTTTGGAACCATTACACTAAACAAACTTTACTGAACACAAAATCATTCAAACTAGCACATTTGTTTATAATACTAAATCACTGAGGCAGAAGTTTGGTCTCAGTACTTTTACTCATTATGGATTAAGTCCAATTTTTTCATTGTGATAATTGATTTCAACCACTGCATACACAGACACCAGCATTGAGCACATATGAATATCAAAACCATCCATTATCTATACCTCTTTTCATTTGAGGGACGCAGGAAGCTGGATCCAGTCCCAGGTGACATTGGACAAGAGGCAGAGTACAGCCTGGAAAGGACTCCAGTCAATCACAGGCCTGACATGTCGAGCAAAACAACTGTTCACACTCACATTCACACCTTCCGGCAATTTAGAGTCGCAAACTAATCTAACACGTCTCTGGACTATGGGAGGCCGTCATTTAAAACCTGAGAAGACACAGTAATGCCCTGGATGTGTAGAATTGAACCCACAACCTTTTAGCTGCCATGACGATGACACTAGCATTACTGTGGCGATGGTAAAAAAAAAACCACTTTCTAATAACACAAATAAACTTCACTTTCAAAATCTCCAATGAAGCTTTTTAATCACCAAACCAGATCACATCAGAAATCAGAAAGACATTTTACTGAATTGTTTACCTCTTAATTTTACACTTTACCATCGTATAATGAGCAATAACAACAAACAGCTCTAAGCTGTTGTTTTTTTATATAGTTGAACAAGCCAGTTGTTTCATTAAGTTCAGTCTCAGTGTTTCTCTTCTTGCCTCTTGGAATAATTCGTCTAGACCAAAAAAACAAAAAATAAAACACTGCAGCGATGGAGTTTTGTGTTCGCTTTTACTCAGAGCTTCACCATAATGATATTTTTATTCTGCGAGACATGGCCTAAATGATTTCATGTGCTAATGCAATGGGCTTGGCCATCCCCAAGGCGATGGCAGTGGTCTCATTAGGGTTTCTAGTCATGAAAGTGTCAAAAAAGGAGAAGCACTGAATGGGGTCGTTAAATATATCATCAAAGAGGTGTGTCTTCGCTCTCTCGTTATAAGTTAAGATAACGCAAAAAGCCCCCCCCCCGCAATGGGGGAGGGGGGTGGGGGAGTCACTTAGTGTTGCATGTATTTCTGGTTTTGTATTTAATTATCGAGTCATAATGAATTCTCGATAGGAAGTTTAATTTTGCCGCAGCTAATAACACCAGTTGCATGGTTTGGATAATATACAATATACAAAAACATTAGAGATATTTATCTTCTTCATTCTGATTTGCAGGGTGGAAATAATGGTAATAATAAGAGTTTAAAAATCTTTTTCTATTGCACTCTATTTACATCTCCTCTTTTGAAATCAATAAGTAATTATAGAAATGCACAATTAATGATGATTTTCACCTCATTGTATATTTATTTATTTGCCACAGTAACTGTCTCTCACACTAGGGACTACTGATCATGTGCAGTTAATTTTTTTTAATATTCATTATTGATAAACATGTTGGTGCAAATCTATGCAAACTATGATTCTTCCTAACCGCAGAGGACACAATAAGTCGCTTAATATTCATCTTACTCCTTTAACATCTGCTGCTGAATTTAAATGCATCAGGATAATAGCAGGAGAAAATTGTGGACGTGACTCACTTTCTATCCTTGGCTGTAATATACATTACCTACATACGTTAAATATCCACTAGAGGGCAATGTGTCCAATGCATTCAATCTGATATCATAGGTTTCATAAGGGCGACAGACCCACACAAAGAGGAATGACAAAGAGTCAGATATTACACCCTGTGCAGATGAGGAAAGTGAAGCTGCCCAAATCTGATCATTACCTTGATGAGAGCTGGGTTTTTTTAGATCGGGAGGTGATGGACGCCTCTTTGCACTTCATTATTGAACAATTACCAGGCAGCTTCCATCTTGCAGCGTCACATTGCAAATGAATACTAACTCTGATAGAGCCTGCAGTGAGTGATTTATTAATAATCAAAATGTGACAGAAGAGGGACATTCAGGGACAAATACAACATCTGTCTTGTTACATTTTTATTATTTATTAGCAGTTATGATGGTAAAAAAAAGATAAAGCCTACAGTATATAGCAAATGGCAATGATTATTATAAGAGATAATACCATAAATTCTTACTATAGTTATGTATAATGTCGTTAATCAGCACATTTTCTTATATTTTCTTGTTTTCAACTAAGAAGAAACTGCCAGCCTCCTCTTCCACTATCTGCTCCTATTTCTCTCTCTCTCTTTGTTCGTGTGTGTGTGTCCCCTTCGTTCCCCCTACTGCTATCTGTTCCTCCCTCCTGTGGGATCATGGGAATTGTGCAAGTAGCGTGGCATTCCACGCTCTGCCCGCGGCGCTCCAGGAGGAGGCGTGCAGTAATGACCTGCTCCTCAGCTCGCTCGCCATCATCGCCCTCACAATTAATTCCCGCCTCGCGTTCCTCTGTGGTGGAGTTGGAAGGAGGTGGGGGGGGCTCCCTCATTAGAGCTCCTTGTAATGTCTCTGGCAGCAGCTCCCATCCTGCCACTTCTGCCCTTCCACTGCTGCTGCCATGTTTGCTTTATGGATGCCTCCCTCTATGATTTGCTGCCTCGCAGGGTGACTGACACTGAGTGTAGAGTTGCACCTGGTCTATGTTTTAAATCCATCAGGGCTCCGCCAAAAAACATCGTTCACATGTGTGACACCGGAGGGGAATATTTCAGCAAATGAGGCTTTTCACTTAGAAACAACACAATTCATGCGTCAAATGTCTAATGCACTGACACATTATGATGCCTTCAGAAACATGCAATGACATTTGGAACGGCTGGTGAAACTCTGGATATAAGCACTGAACTTTCGAACCTGAGCAGAGAAGAGTCTGACCCGGATTTCAACTCAGCTTGACCGTGGATATCTCACATCTTACATCATGGTCTGCCTCACACACTCGGTCAACCTGCAGATTTTCCAGGTTAAAAATGTGAAAGAGGAACAACATAAAGCATTTTTTATCATTTTCCTGTTTTACTTTTTGATGACGATAACATTAGCATTATATGGTTACATAGAAGAATGGATGTGAACATGTTCGTTTAAATCAATGAGATAATTATCTCAGATTCTGCATCTCTTCATGGTTTCATTCAGCTTTTGAGTGAGTTTCGGTCGATTGTTTGTGGGATGTGGGCTAAGCTGCACCAAGCAGCTGACAGGCCCACTTAGCATTTAGCTCGTAAACACAGGTGGTCTGATACCAAGCTACGAGAATATTATTAATGCTACCCTGACAAGCTAGCAGTAATTACATAAGCCAGCTTTGTATTTGACCAATAAACATGAAAATATTTCCATTTCACTTTCCTTTGACTTCAGGTACCATCGAAGGGTGTCGCAGTCAGTCGTAAATCTTTAACTGACCAAATCAGTATCTAAAAACTAGCGTTAAATGGTCAAAATCACATAAGGAACATGAGTATTTTATAGTTTCAATTCGGATTCATAATATATCTGAATTTGCAAAAATCTAAGTAAAATATGAATGAAAATATTATTTTAAAAATAATATCATCACCCCCCAATGGACCGCGAGCAGGGTATGACCATAGCCCAACTTTACTCGCTAAGATTTGTGTCTTTCCCCAACAAACATTACCTGTTTTTCTTTGCAACACAGGTTTTGGAGAAATGAAACACAATGTAAAATAGTACCGTTTTTATTATATGTGCTGATAAAAAACAAATCAGCAGAGTGGTTTTTCTTTTGGGACAAAATAATATATGCTGCTATATGCTAAGAAGGCTGACAAACTGAGACCCATTAGTCAGTTGTTGACATTTTTATATAACATGCTGTTTAAATTTTGAATGTAGTAAACAGAAGGCCTGACATATCAAAATGTCAAGCACTTGTGTTCCAAAAGTCAAGAAATTATACCAAAATTGTAGTTTAGGGGTAAAAAGGGGTCAATTTCATACTTTATAATTAGTTGAACAAGTTTGGGGAGATTTGTCCTCAGTAATCCTTCACACTGTCCTTTAAAACTTTCAATATGAGGCAAGAACCTTTTAAAAAGTACTTTCTCAATAAAGCTCATAGATAGGTAGCTTTTAGAATAACACAATCGAGGACGATGACTTCTCACACCGTGTCAGGAAAACTTTGGTCAGTCGAGCTCCGTGCTGCTTCAGTGTGGATCTCATTCACTGCAAAGCTTGCTGCCATTGTGGTGAAGAATTCAGATTCAGCATCTGCCATTGTGGACTTTGTCAAAGCCAAGGCTGCGGCTCAGAGGTTGAGTCAACACACGGATAAATATGAGCCAAGCTCTGGTCGACAATTTTGTAAAATAAGTTTTTAAAAGTTGTACTCCTTTCACCTTATATTGATTGAATGATGGCAGTGATGAGATTAATATGTGAGCATGTGTATAACAATAATGGTTGTTACAGCCTGTTCAGCTCTTCTATCCTCTACCCTCCATATGATCGTATGTATCAAACCAGAGCATTGTTCTAGACATTTAATATCAACCCTATCTCCTAGAAATTAAGTTTACAGACAACGTTATTTAACAGCACATGTGATTTATATGAAAAGTAAATGCTGGCTTAGTCAGTTTTATGAATGAATGAATGAATGAAGTCAGAAGTGGGTGGTTGGGGTGGATCGTAGGTTTATGAAGTGCTCAGTTATAACTCCAGAGATCAGGGTTTGTATCCATGATTCTTAAGTGTAAATAAAAACATTGTGCTTCAGGTAATCATCATCATTTCTTTCTGTATTAAACCAAACCACAACCGTAACCAATGACAAGTTTAATAAGGCTTTACAGCGGATATTGTTCTGCAGGATCTGATGTCAGATCAAACACGCCAGATACGCAATTTAACAACATTTCCTCATTAGGTAGAAAGAAAACATTATCCGGCCGGCACCATGAAAATGTATTTGCCGTTGCAGTTTGGTTGTATATACACACAATTTCTTAGGGAAAAGGAATTTTCTTGTTGAAAGGTCGAGAAAGTTTGGCAAAAATGGATGAGTTTAAAAAATGCATCACACAATTGTAAACATTTTTTAAAAAGTAATTCAGATTAACAACCACACGTCAGCAGCTTTGGGAAGAAATGTACAAAATCAAGAACCAAATTTCAGATGCTGTTTTAGAGAAGTAGAATTGGTCCAAGTACAATGTGGTGTGAGCTGCTGAAAACTGAGCCTCTTTGTGAATGTGACTTCTGGACTAAACTAGGTTCTTCCAAGATGTTTGTGTTTGCTGAAGCTGTTTGCTCAGCCACGCTGGCAGATGAGCTCGGCGACTGTGTTTGCTCATATTAGTGCAAAAACAAAAGTGTCCCCAATCCAGGTTCTTGAAGAGAGACACTTAAACCTGAATCACTTGTCAGTGTTTGATAAACTTAGTTTGTTGTTTGGTGAACAATCTGTTTTTAACTGGGTAGCTGCCTCAGTGTAATAAAAGACAAAAAGTTAGTGCAACAGCTAAATGATAAACTCTTAACCTTGGAGTATCTACATTGGTTATTGATGAGTTTCTGGGTAAATTTAAAAGAAAAATAAATACACAAAAATATTTTATTTTTTCTCTAAACAGGGTTGGCTCCAAATATTTTTGTGCCTGAGGCAAGATATTTCTTCTACCACTGTTAATTTGACATCTTTAGTTACGAGTTAGTTTTAAAAAGAAGATTTTAAAAGTTTAAGAATGCAACACATAGTTTTTTAAATTATTTTTAACAATGTTTGTTCTTTACTTATCATCCTCTACTCAACATGGACGGATCATCATGAAAACATAGAACCTGTGTATGCAAATACTGCACATGCACCGTGTGTCCTCTAGGGGAAACTACAACCACACATTTAACTCCTAAACAATGATGTTTGTTAATTTGATATTTTAAATATAGCTGACTGATTAGGAAATGATTTTGGACGCAGCCTTTGATTACAGCAGCTACAAAAAGAGAACATTCAGCACCATCTGATGTTCATTTCCAACAAAGGACAGGCTTGATATTTCATCGACACCTGCCTCGGCCTCTATATCACAGTTTTTCCTGTTTGCTGTCTCTGTTTAAAAGCTTCAAAGACGGATCATTATTGTCTCACAGTTTACGTTCATGTAGCAGGACAGCCGTGGGACAGCTGAGAGCAAATATTGATTGTGGGCCGCACAGTTTGTCTTTTAATTCCACCTCATGACCTTTGTCACATGTAGCACCACTGTTGGCACATCCTGTCTGTGAAGCAGCCAATCAGGGCGCACACGGTCACCAGAACAGTATTTGTCACGTTGTCAAACTTTATTGTTAAGAATTAAATGGTATTATTGGTTATATTTGTTCCTGTGTGTTAAATGTTTAGCTTCTTTCTCGCTCTGAACTTTCTACCGAGCCTTTACAAGTGAAATGTGTGACACTGCATTGTATAGATCCAGAGTATTCAAAGACGATATCTAAAAACAATAACACTCTGAAGAGCATAAACCTCCGCCAAGGCCCAATGGTCCCTTTAAATTGAATCATGCTGCACCAGATTTGATTTATTTAATCCCAGGGAAAATTGTGACAGTTTCAAAAATGCTCTGTCTCGCAAAATACTAAAGAAAGCGATAAAATAATTCCTGGATCTGCCCCTTGACACAGATCCACACCAAAATGTATTAGACTCTCCCCTGATCCATTCTGCATCCTTCCACTAGGTTTCATCATAATCCGTCTTCGTTTCTACGTCATCTTACTTATGAACAAACCAACCGACATACAAATGGACAGGTGAAAACATAACCTCCTTAACAGAGGTATAGTCGGGTTTATTTTCCAATACTTTGCTCTGAGGACAACACTCTGCCGAGCCTTTACAAATTAAATACATATGATTAAATTAAATGTAGCTCATAAAGGAAAGTTGAAATTATGATTGACAATATGGTATAAAAACACTTTTTTATTTGTGTAGGTCATCATACAAGACAAAGTACACAAATGTACATGTTCTAAGAGTCTGCTGATTGGATGTTGGACAACATAAATGGTCATTTTTCGTCCCTTTGTAAGATCACGAAGGTTTGATATCATTAATTTCAGCTGAAAAGACGATTACCATACATTTACTGAAGTATTTTTCTTCATAATGACTTATTTGTACTTTTACTGTAAAGAAGCTGAGTACTTCTACCACTACTGCCTAGTTCTGCACAGATAATGTCAGCTGATCAATGAGCTAAAACATGCAACATTCAGTTGTGAAGAAAACACACAGAGTGATGGATCCACGCAGCAATTTGAATCTTATGTAGCTGCAGATAGAGCCAGAAATATAATAATAATAATAACACCAACCTCCAGTGTGGTTTTAAAAGCAGATACATCTTCACATTTCACACGTGCAGATACTTTCCATCCACATGTTCACTGAGCTTTGGATGTGATTGTGTGTAGGTGCTGTCATCTGCACCACAACATGTGCCAGGAGTCGGATTTCGCTCAGCAAAGCCACTAACTGGATAATTAAGAGTGCTCTGTACACTCCAATTAGCAGGCGGCGGCGAGGGGAGGAGTGATCGCTCGACTGTATCCGAGAAAAGCAACGCAAAACCGGGCTAATGCACACGGACACATGTCCAAGGAAAGCTAATGTGAGTGAAGCGGGGGTTACTGTACATTACAGCCTGCAGGAGGAAATGAGGCAGGTTTTCTAAATAAATACTGTCAAGGTTGCTGCTGCACTGTGGAGCATCACTGCCAAGCACATAATCTCACCCTGTTTATTTTCCCAAGTTGTCCCCCCTCACCTCACACACTCAGCCTCCCCTCACCCTCTTTCCGTCTTTGTCTCTTCTGTTCTTTACAAGGCCTCAGAGGAATGCTGTTTACCATAACAGTGTGTGTGAGTCCATCAGAAACACCTCCAGGAGAGAGTCAGGCTCCTCCTTCTTCCTGGTCAGATTTTCATGTTCATGAGGAGAAACAACTGAGGCTCTGTCGTGGTTCTGCTTTAGTTGCTTCAAAATCTATACATCCTGCTGGTGTTTGGGTGCGTCCAAACAAGAGCAACGTGTATGGAGTATGCCTAACAGGTGTATGTGGAGCTTAAGCTTGATATTTTTCTCTTTGGGTTATTTCTTTTATTTAGATCTGGTTTGCAGGATTTCACAAGGGGGAGAAATCCAGGCTGGATGTGTGTGTGTCCCTCTGTGTATCCTCTCTGTCTCTCCCATGACAGATGCGAGCCCGCATCAAATTGAGACAGACGAATCAATGGATTCACACCATCACCCCTCAAACAGCCATGTCTTATGAGTCCTCTCTTCTCTGATTCTATTTCCATCGACTAAATGCAGGCCACATTTAAATCCGGGGGGTCGTGGTTATTAATTACTCCTCCAAGTTCAGTTGAAAGCTCAGGGAAACAGGGGGAGGAGCAGACGCATGGGGAGTAACGGCGGAGCACGCAGACAGGAACAAAGGCCCGCCACGAGGGTTCATGCCTCCCACTGCTGGAGACCCACATACTGCTGTGGCTCTGCAGAAAGAGGTTAGGACCACCTAGGCAGATTTCCCCTGAGGGCTATTATCGCCCGGAAGATAAAATTATTTTCAGACAGGGGAGCTTCCACTCACACAGATGTACAGGGTGTGATACAGAGGGTTCTGAGGAATCATGTGCTCTGAGGACAGTTCCATTAAAAATAGAAAAGAGGCAATCAGCAATCCATCTCATGTCAAAGATTTGCTTCATAATTATTTTGCAAATCTAAAAATAAAAATGCTTAATTTGTAGCTTGAAAAGGAAACAACCTAAACTATAAAAACAAGATTAATGCTAAAAACATGTTGTCTGTTCGAACACTAAAGACAGCCTTTCAAAATAAGAGTCCATGAGCAGAAGAAGTGGAAGAGATAAATGTAATGACAGGTGTGGTCTTTTAGTTTGATTTCAAATATTGACGCGGCGGTCTCATTATCTGGTGTAATCAGTCTAAGGAAATATTTGTTGATGTATTTTGTGCACTTCATGTATACATGGTGAAGTCGTTCAACAATTCTGCCTTAAAGACCCAGTTTTAATGGATCCATAACAATCCACCTTCCCTCATTTTATGTCTGCATTCAATAATCTTCATGTGAAACAAAAACAAAATATTAAGTCCTCACATGCTGCAAACAATAAAAAAAAAGGAAAAGATCTGGGTTTGTCCATCGGTCACTGATTATTACACATTATCATAACCAGGCAAAACCTGTGACACATCAAACGGAGCGTTCAAACAGTGACTTTATTGACTGAAATGAAGAAATGATTGAGATGAAAGAGGAGGTGAAGACTTTGAGCCAGATATGAAAGTATCCACAGCCCATAGACGACAATGTGAGTGTAGGACGAGTCGACTGCTAAATTTCTTTCCTCCTTCTGTCTGAAAACAGCGTCCTCATTCCACTGTCTCTGTTTTCTGTCCACAATGACTGGCAGCCATTGAAAGAGGGATGGTTTGAAGTGCTGAGAGAAGAAGGTGCAGTGGTTAGAGTAAGAAGAGCCCACGTTCAAACACATGCTGGTTAGTTTAATTAAAAACTTTAAACTACCCAGTAGGTGTGAATGGTTGTTTGTCTTTGTATATTACCCTTGTGATATGCTGGTGACCAGGTGTGCCCTGCCTCTTGCTCAATGTCAGCTGGGATTGGCTCCAGCGCCCTGTGACCCTCAGAGTATGGGTGCTATAGATAATGGATGGATGGATGAAAGAAGAACAGGACGTTTTGGGAGTTTAAGGTTTGTCGAGTCTGGCCTTTTGCTTGTTTTTACAAAACATGATCTTGGAATTCATAATTTTTAATGAAATCCATTCTACACGAAGCCTGAAAACATATCTACATCTTCCCTCACACGTAATTGTGAAAAATGTAATGCAGACGTCTTTGCTTCCTCTCTGTCCTACCTATTGCCAGCTCTCAATAAATTTGTCAAAGTGCAGCCTTCAGCAGCCTATAGGCCTGTGTGACACAGCTCACCTGGAAGAGCTGTGTGACTTAGAGACTTAGAAATGTCAGCCGTCAGTTTGTTTACTCGCACTAAGCCTGTCTTGATGTGGAAGGAATCCAGGGATTGTTTATTCCTCTATGTCATGATGCAATTTTAAGTGAGATGTCGTACGGTGCTAAAATGATTAACAGGCTTGCTTATCACTCAACTGACAGAAAGTCAAGCAATAATTTTGAGAATCAAGTTTTAATCAAGAAATTATTGGGTCAAGTTTTCATTTTGGACCCTTTGTTCGAAGAAAACTAACTTTTTGAAAGGGAGAGCATGTGGAAACCTTCACACAAAAACCTTCTTATTATGTTAAAGAAAGTGAAAAACAGTTATTGGATTCAAACCTAAATTGAATGAGTTCTTCCATGACTCATGCTGTATCTTCAACCAAGGTTTGTAGTAATGTGTCCAGTAGTTTTTGTGTAATCCTGCCAACTCAGAAACAAACAGACGAGCACATCACCTCCCTGGCAGATAAGACATTCATTTGTTTATTAAGGTTTCAAGTTGTGACTGAAGACTTTATTGATGATGAGGAAATGATTTACTAAAGCTTTAACGGTCAGTGATAGTCTTGAGTGTTGACTGATGAGGGGCTGCAAACTAAACAAAAGTCCATTTGATAATTTAATCATTATCGTGATATAATGATCTTTATATTTGCAGAATTGTTTTCTTACCAGAATGGGAGAAACCCATGAGCATTTATAAACAGATAAACCACGTTTTTAAGTCTCACCCAACATTCTCTGTGTTTACAACCCATCTATCAAATACTAGATGATTATTATTGACTATTATTAGTTATTCAAACTTTTTAAAGAGGGTGCTTTATTCTTTAAGGGATAGTTCACCCAAAAACTGATATCCTAGTTACTGCTGCGGCATAGTGAGTAGATAATGAGTGAATTTTCATTTTTGGGTGAACTATCCCTTTAAGTGCCATAGGCTAACTTAATCTGTCTGGGCTTCCAACGACTTTATATAAATATGTTTATATACATGGCAACTATTAAAAGTGTAAAATGATACTGCAGCTCATGTGATATTTCTCCAAAGCCTTGTTTCATAGAAGCCTCAGTGTGGACTCAACTTTTTTCTCTTGAAACTCGACCCTTCAGCTGAAATATAAAATGCTGATGTGTGAGGAAAAATAAAAATAATCCTCAACTTCATTTCATTTCAAAGCTCGTGAGCATCAACGTGGATGAAGCCACGGTGTCACACGCGGGCTCGTGGGATAAATGTGCCACGCGTGCCTGTGTTGTCAGCCTGTGGGAGCTGCAGCCATGGGTGGCCAGCGGGCGGGATTTCTAATGGTGATGAATCCCGGGGGTCTGAGTAATTATGGCTGTCGCTGGACGGAGAGAGAGAGGGGGGGGGGGCAACAACCCGGCGGAGGCATTTTATCTTAATCACAGCTCAGCTCAATTCAAATTAATTTGACAAGTTTCCCCCCCAATCCTTATTAAAAGACGCGTATGGCAAATGACCCCCCCCCCCCCCCCCCCCCCCCCCCCCCCCACCCCCTCCTCTAAATACCTCGTCATTAAAGAAAAATATTAGAAATATGTTTTTAAGAGAGAGAGGGAGGGAGGGAGGGAGGGGGCACTGTGAGGGTGCGAGATGATTTCCCGGAGATATTTGTCTCCCTGTAGTGCGCCCTGAGCCACCATCCATCCATCCCTCCCTCCCTCCCACCTCCCCGGGTGTTTCTATAGTAATTTCCAGCCAATGATCAGTAGGTGTCCACATCCCTGCTTGCTCACCTCAGCACCAATCAGCCACACACAGCGACAGGAGACACGGACTGAGCAGAGACCAGGCAGACGCACAGCACAGCACAGCCCCCGGATCAGCAGGAGAGGAAGCGCGTGAACCCCCCAGTTCTTCTTCTGCTGCTGCTGCTGCCATCTCAACCCCCACGTTTATTTTTGTGCGCGACATATTTTTATTGGAGGATATTTTTGCACTTTTTCCCCCAACATTTTTTTTCTCCTAACGTGAAAAAGAAAGTCGATAAAATGCTTCTTTTGTTTTGAGCGCTCTGAACACACACACGCACGCACACGCACATTCACACGCTCGTCCCGCTCTCCTGTGTGTCTGTGCGTCTTCGCGCATCTTTGGCGTTATTTCCCTCCGCGCAGTGATGTGCCGTTACGCGGGCGCAGGCTGGTAGCATCGTGGGAGCTCCTCTCTACAGGAACCTGGTAGGTGATGCTCTCTCCCCCTCTCTCTCTCCCCCTCTCTCTCTCTCACACACACTCACTATTTCTCCCCCCCCCCCCCCCCCCCCTCTCTCTCTCTCTCTCTTTCTCTCTCTCTCTCTCTGTCCACATGCATGCGTCCCCCCCTGTCCCGGATAGTCTCCATGCGGCTGCCAAGTGATCCAGCCGGTGTCAGATGTGTTTGTGGGCTTGTGTTTGCTCTGTAGCACCGCTCTCTTCCTCCTCCTCCTCCTCCTCCTCTGTGGATTATCTATGCACGACCTTTGGTCTGATCGTCTACCACAGACCAGAGTGTCATTAACAGCATCACGGTGCAGCAGCGGCGGCGGCGGCGGCGGCACAATGGTTCGTCATCGGACGTGGCTTTTTCCACTTTTCTTTCTTCAGTCTCCTCTTTACGCACTCCCTCTCTCCCCCTCTCTCCCTCTGTGTCTCTCCGGCTCCCGAGTATTGAACATTTCTGTCTCTCTAAACTTTGTTTACAGGCTGAAAAAAATCAATGTCCGTGACTTGATTGCCTTTGGGCTGCGTTTTTTGCTCCAGGGGTGAATTGATTAAGTAATAATGACCCTGAGGAGGGCCGATCATTAAGCCAAGGAGGTTTTGTTTACTGGTGGTTTGCGGCTTGTTTTGGACGCCACATCGACACAGAAGCTCCAGATCTGGAGCCTCACATTGGTGCCACAACATTTAAAAATAACAACAGCTTCATATTTTTGTGCAGAATTGAAAAGTGAGCCATTGCGAAAATGTTGAGATTCTATCATCAGGATAATTTAGCACTTAATATAGGAAATGTGAATGAGCTGATGTTATTCAGCGACCAGAAGACTTAAACATGCCATCTAGCTTTATCTCTCCACTTCCATGTGTGCATATTTCTAATTCACATATTTTTTTCAAGACAGCTGCTGGGTAGCACCATGGAAGTGATTTGAAATGCTGTAGTGTTCCAGCAATGGATCAGCTTTGGCAATTAAGAGAGAAAGCCCAGAAAAAGGTAATGGAAGTAGGGGGAGATGTGTCTAATGGGCTTTTATCTGTGGAAACCAAATCCAGACAGACTGGTGGAGAGAGGCAGGGAGAGAAAGAGAGAGAGAGAGAAGGGAAATGGAGCACCCCCCCTCTCTCACACAAACACACACACACCTAACATGTGCACACACACTTGGACACATTGTAGTTGGTCTGGTCCATGATCTGGATGTAAATTCAACAGTGACTGTGTTGTCAATGGGTAAATGTAATAGAGCTGGTCTGGAATGAAATCAAGGTGCTCTCCAGAGGCTGGATAGACTCATGTGTACATGTGTGGGTTCGACTCTGCTATTTGGATAAGATGAAAAAAAAAATCTGAAATATTTAACTATGTTCCTCCTGGCACCCAAAGAAGATTATTTTTTAAGAGCTTATATCGCAGGCCTAAGGTAAAAGTCTTTGTGTTTGTAGCTGCTGCTGTCTTAATCTGAATTCTAGGGAGCCTCTCCTCAAACTTTTCAAAAAAATAAGAAAGTGATATTTTGGGTTTGAATATTAGGTCTACATTTCAATGTTTTGATGAAACGTACCCTTGTGTATTCTGATGTATTTATTCAGTCTGTGAAGTATCTGATTGGACTTTCTTCAAAATATGTAAGAATAACTTGAAAAGACGTCTAAAAAATGTTGAAAGTGTGGCGTTTTCTGAAGCATGCTAATTCCTCCCCACATTATAATAATGGCATGTTGGTCTGTCACAGCTATCACGTTATTGTCACCAGATGAAGATCACTTCTGATTACTTGTGATAGTTGCATTATGAAACGTCAAAGCGTAAACAATGTGCCAGAGGAGTCTTCAAATGTTCAGCTGTTGTCTTCAGAGAGAAGTTGACGTGGTGAGATGAAATCTGATTAGAATGAAAACATTTGCCTCTTTTATGTGTAACTGTTGTTTTCTTGCTTTTAGCGCTGGAGAAGATAAACCAGGATGGTAACACACTGTTGGTGACCAGCTTCAGTTCAACGACGGCCGCCATCACTCCACGCTCTTCTCCTGAACATTGACTACCAGTCCTCAGCCATGTCTAACATAAACAGTGCACTTTGCATTGAAAACGGACAGAACGCAGATATTTCTCTCTTACAAAAGGATACTCTGTCCGATGGTGGATTAAGCCAGCTTTTGGATTATAACGCAGAAATGGAAAGGTACAGGTCTTTTGCAAACTTTTATAAAACCAATGGGGCATTTCCACAGACTGCCAAGATTGCCCGCATCACAACGCCCATTTTTCCCAGTGCTAGAATTGGCATGTCCCCTTGGAACTGCGATAACGCCATGCTCTGGGGAAGGAAATCAGCGGCAATAAACCCTAATAGGACCAGCATGCATAGAAATGACTCCCAGAGGCCGGGGAAGCCTGGCGTGCCGCCAGAGACGCTGCAAATGGCAAATAATAATTTCCTCTCTACCTTATCCCCCGAACACTGCAGACCTTTAGCAGGAGAATGCATGAACAAGCTGAAATGCGGCGCTGCTGAAGCAGAGATAATGAATCTCCCAGAACGCGTTGGAACTTTTTCCGCTATTCCGGCTTTAGGGGGCATCTCATTACCTCCCGGGGTCATCGTCATGACAGCCCTTCACTCCCCCGCAGCCTCAGCAGCCGTTACAGACAGTGCGTTTCAAATTGCCAATCTGGCAGACTGCCCACAGAATAATTCCTCTGCATCCAGTGGAAACCCAGCGAAGAAGAAAAGGAAAAGGTGTGGGGTCTGTGCACCCTGCAGGCGTCTAATCAACTGTGGTGTCTGCAGCAGTTGTCGGAACCGCAAAACGGGCCACCAGATCTGCAAGTTTAGGAAATGCGAGGAGCTGAAAAAGAAGCCAGGCTCATCGCTGGAGGTGAGAACTGGGGCTCTGCTTCCCCTTCTTTTGTTATTATCCCCTTGCACTCCAAAGCATTAACCTTTTCATCCAGTCACGTTCTAAGCCCTTGAAAATTGTTTCCATGCCCACCCATGCCTGAACATCCCCCCGGCTTCTCAAATCTGCCTACCCGCCTAGCCTAATTGGCAGTAATTAGGGGTGTTTGTACGGAGCGCAAGCTGAGCTTGGCTCAGACACCCCTAATTGCTGCCAGTCAGGCTGGGGCTGGAACGCATCCGAACAACCCCAAGCTTGGCTCAGCTCCAAGCAGGGCTGGGAAATGGTTTTCAGCAGAGAGCCATCCCTCTCTGCACCCGGTCATTTTAACCAATTATGGAAACCGTCTCTGGATGGGGAGAATCAATATCCCACAAAGCCTCAGCCTCCGACCACCAAGAGACGGTGAGAGTGATGGCAGGGCTGCTTGATGGCTCTTCTAAAAACAGCCCCCAAGTTTTGTGTTTGGGGGAGGGTGGGTTAGTGGACCTGTATGAATTGGCTGTGCATACACAGAGGGGTTGAGATGAAATCATTCTATATTATATTTGTGTCATTAAGGCCAATTATAGATCAATGTAGGGCATGATGCAGATCAGGAGGGATGCAGAGTCAGAACAAAATCACTGTCACTCAGAGAAAAAATGACTAAGACACAGCGAGAGGCTTCATTAGGACACAATCAGAGGACAGCGTTGTTTTTAAAAGTTCATTCTAATTGATTTATTTACTGAATGATATTCAGTTGTCAAGGGCAGAGGCAGAATATGTTAGGTTGCAGATGTGGTTCTCTTTACCCTGAGAGCTTGAACTTGCTTACTGACTTTACATGAGCCTGTATATGGATGAGTCACCAATGCAACCTGAGGGCCTCGTGATTTGCTCATTAATCAAATGATTACACAGAGAGGAAAAAGAGGTTAATTAGAGGAATTTCACCTAATCTGCTTATGGAAAAACACCATGTATGGGGCATTATTTGTTTGTGATTAATTATGTGATTGATTTTTTAAAAAGTGTTCATTTAATAAGATAATATTGTGTCTTCATCTGGTTTTTCTCATGATTTATAGTGTAAACATCACCTTGTTCCTGCTGCTTTTCAGTGACCGGGAAATTATGCAAACATTCAGAGTAGATTTGAGACATAAACGTGCAAATGTTGAAGCTTGTTCTTGAACAATGATGTGACAAGCTTGATGTGACATAATACATTTAGTTGTAAATAATTTCATGAGTCATTAAGATGACCATTCAGCCACCAGGTAGCCGCTGTGTCAGTCATTTTAAGCAATTATTTCAAAGGTTGTGCAGAAGGCAAAAGTTCAAAAGTTTTTTGAAACTGCTTAGCTTAGCTAGTTCAAAACTAGGATCCATTTTGGGGAGTTTTAAGTTCTTAAGAAATTCTTTTTTATGTGAAAAACTGCACATGAAATGAGAGTATGTTGAAAATTAACTTTAAAGACACGTTTCTGTAGCTTCCAACAAGAAATAATAAAGCAGGTCACTGCTCTAGAAATGAAACCTGTTTTTTTAAAACTGACACAGAGGGATGTACAAATGAGGGAATATCACCTGCTTGAAGGAAATGTAACTTTTTTACAGTTTAGGATTCAAATCACAGACAAAAAAAGATTTTGTGTAAGATACTGTCTCTCAATAATTTCCATATGTTGCAGCCATAAAAACACAATTAGTTTAAATAATTAATTTGGTGTTTTGAACTGTAGCTTTAACCGAGTGTTGGAACAAGCTGATAGAGAATAAACATGTGACTGGTTTTACAGTGTGGAAATTATGGGGAAACCTCAGTTTGAATAAAGAGGTCACTGATTGGTTGTGGGTTGTGGGTCAGACACAACCAGAAGGGGTTAATCGGAAGCTAATTTATTGTCGTCTCCATTCATCGTGTACTAACAGGTGTCACAAACAGGTGTCCAGGAAGCCAGTCTCACGTTCTTAATGCAGGGGTAGACGCACTTTTGGAAAACATCCATTTGCAAAGAAGGTTAGAATTACAAGGGTGTGAAAAAGAAATACCTCAAACAAATCCATACTTGCTTTTAAAAGCTCCTCCAGTGAGTTCAGTAATTCATATTATACGGACTCCTCTCGCTGTAATTGTTATTTTTGACTCTGCATCTGTAATTACAGGTGCGCCTTCTGCTGCGGAAATGGGTTTAAAGGCATCTAAGAGGTGTGAAGTTGTGCCTTGCTTAGTTCTAACTTTTATGCGAACATTAACAAGGGTTTTTGTTTCTTCATCTTGCTGATGCTGCTGCGGTCACTTCGGTGGGGTGACAAGTGTGAGAAATCAGGGGCTGGAGCGATTTTCCAAGAGGAATTTACAGTCTGTGCAAATTCACATGTGAGCAGCACAACACATGTATGCACACTGTCTCTCATCCTCTCTCACTCACACACACACAAAGAAGCACAAAGTCACACTCACATCCACACTCTCACAAACAAACAAACAAACGCACACACACCAAACATGAGCCGAGTCTACCTTTTGCCTTGGAAGAGACGATAAGCCACTGGCAGCCAGTTAGATTTGGCTGTCAGTGTTTTCCACATGGGAATCACCCTGAACTAATTATATCTTAAGCAGCGGTGGAAAATGCAAATCAGAATTTTACTCACACCCCTGAAATTGGAGAGCCAATTTAATCTAATACCCCCTTTAATTTAGCGCGCTAATGCAAGGCCCTAGAGAATTGCCCTGTGTCACTGCTGCTGTTCTGCAGCAGATTCCGCTCTCTCTCTCTCTCTCTCTCTCGCTCTGTCTCACTCTCTCGCTCTGTCTCGGTGCCGCTCTCAGGCTCCAGGATGGATTAGTCTGGCGGAGGAATCTCATCTAACCTAACATTTCCTGAGCAGTTACGTTTGCATAGCTTGAGCTCCGATGGCTCAAAGGTCTTTCATTAACTTTCAATTGAAATAATACTCATGTGGGCGAGTTGTGTCGTACCTCACCTGTTTACCTCGACTTTACTTTTATTTCTGCAGCGAGGCGCTAGTTGAATTTTGTAAATGTAAAAGTTACCCTTGCCTGCATGTGTTCCCTAGCATATTGATTCACACTGTGGCACCAGTATTCACATAATGTTAGGTGATCCACACATTTGTGAGCTAATCCTATTCTACAGCAGTGTTTATAGATCTTTGTGGCTGTGATAGTTGCAGCACTTGTGACCTCACATCACAGGTCATGGCCTGAGTGAGACAGGACCTTTTTTTAACAAGAAAAGGACAGCACATCAATTATAAAGTATAATACAAGTTCATCTAATTTAATCTATCAGGATTTTATACAGGTTCTGGTGTCAATTATTTTGTTTTTTGCTTTCAGGGGCATTTTGTGTTTTTAAGGGAGGTTGAGAATTGAGATTCACTGAAATGGCACTAAAGTAGAGCTCCAGTGTTAATGCTAATGTTCTAACATAAAACTACATAAACTAGAATAATGTAGTCCTCGTTGGTTAATAATTTTAGATTTATAAAAGACCCATCAGAAGTCAGAAAATGAAGTTATAATGGAAGTTATAATTAATGCAATCCAGGTAACAAGACCATTAGTTTTCTATGACAAAAGCCAGAGTACCTGGAAAGACGTATAACCAAGCTGTGAAAAGATCCATCCAGATTTCAAGAACATATACAACAAAACAACCTTTTCACATATTTTTTCTGTAATTAGTGTCAGAACTGCTGATTATACACCAGGAGTCTAATGCCTGCAGGTTGAGGTCTGAAACAACATCTTCATTCATTACGTGTTTTGATAGAAACACCCTCATTGTCCTTATAACCACATGATTCCATGTGCTGCTTCACTGGCTTCTTGGAAATATCGTCAGGAACAATTTAACTCAAACACTGTTTACAATACTGCAAAGGAAAAGCAGAAAACTTGCCTGATTGAACGTATTAACACGTGTAAAAGCAGGACGAGGGCGAAGCAAACTCCAGTTGAACTGATTCCTCCTTTCAATTACAAATGTCAAAGGGCGGCATCAAGTCATGTGCAGGGAAACCTAGAATAAGGCTTTCTCTCTCTCTCTCTCTGTTTCTTGCTCTCTCTCTCTGTTCTTTGTGCAGCGTTGATATGAGTTCATGAAATGGGTGAGATGAAAAGGTGGCAATGGCTGCAGAGAAACCTTTTGCTATTGTGATAAAAGACAAGGCCCAAAATGGTAGGAAGCAGGACCTTGAGGAAAATCGCTTGGATTCAGCCTCTTAATGAGAGTACGGAAGCCAAATAAGCAACAGCAGCCAGGTCTAATTTGTTTTAGGTGTGCTCGGAATAGATAAGGACAAATCTGTGGCCTTCACCCCTTCCCCCACCCCCAACCTTTGCCTCCCTGGAGATAACACTGAGTGCTCCCAGCCAATCTCCGCGGGCAAAGGAGAGGGGGGTAAAGAAATAAAAAAAAAAAAGCAGTAAGGGAAAAGCCTGAGGGACAGACGGCCTTTAGATCTGCAGATCTCTAACTTACTGGATTTATTCAAGCTTTAAAACTGCAGATTAATTTGGTCGCAGAGGTCTGGGGGAGTGTGAAAAAAGAAAAGGAAAACGAGGCTGCACGCCGCTGCACGCCGCTGCACATCTCGACCTAAAGGGCAACCTTAAGCTCCTGTCAAGACAATAGGATTTTGCCATCTGAACCACGATGCAGACCGCTTAATTAAACACATCTTCCCTGCAAGCTAAAGTCAGCTACTAAGGAGCACAGGCCCCCTTATTCCTTGTCATGCCCTTTTTCCCCTAGATTGGTTGTGCCGTGTGGATTTTCTGTCAACTTCCATTTGCACAGGGTAGCTGTCCTCCTTAGGCCTGTGCTGTGCTCGGAAAAAGCCACGGTCGTGTGGTGCTGTTAAAGAATTCATCGTTTTTGCCACTGCCACCAATTAAGGCCAGAGCGTAATCGGAGGCGTCCAGACGATGCCCTTACATTATGTGGTCTGTCGCCTCCTCTGCCCCTGTTTGATTTAACATCCCTGGTTCAGTGGTGAAAAAGAACTCATTGTCTTTATTATAGAGAGAGAGAGAGACAGAGAGAAAGGGAGAGGGAGGCATGGGGGTAGAACGGCAGCCCAGTGGAGGGTGGACAGCGTAAAAGAGCAGGTGCGGGAGGACGTTAATGTGTGGCACTTTAAATTTTAAACAGATGAGAATAAATTATTGATGCGGACTCTGGCTGAGAAGTTAAAAGGTATCTCGTCATTACCAAGAGCCCGTATGAAAATGTGTGAGAGAGAAGTATTCGGTAAATGCATCAGGGGATTGAAATGAGAGACACACAGCATCTCGACAAGGGAGAAGAATGATGAGTTTTGATTTCTGCACATGTTTTATGTTTTGGCTCTTATGTAAAAATGAACTACTGCTACTTTTACTTTTTACAAAGCATTTTTCTTAATGAGTAAGTGCAACAAAGACAGTGACTCGATGTAAAATGAAGATTAGAATAAATTATAAAACATGTTCTTGAACATTGTATTCCTTCATTATGTGTCAGCTATTTCAGAATCCTCTAAAGGACACTGCTGCGTCCCTTACAGAGAGAACACGAGAGTAAACGACACAGGAAAGTGATCCTCATCATTGTCCATTAAAGTAACACTCGCATGATCATTCTTTTCTTATTACAGGATAAGATTAGAGTGCCTCTAATCTCTGGGCTGAGAATAGTAGTCAATCCAGTTCATTGGTTATCTTATAGAGAAGCAGAATATCCTAAAATATCCTAAAAGATATTATATGTAACCATTCTCCATTAAAATGTGTAAAAATTGCGAAAACAATTATATATTTTGTTGTCTTGTGTACTGATGTTATCCAAAAATATTTTCAACAATGTTTGGCCACAGAGAAATCCCCAGTTTTATTCAAGGTAACAGGACATTTAATTTTGGTCACCTGTTAATTGCATCATATCTGCTTTACCTGTGGTTTTGTCCGTCTCTGCTTTAACCTTTGGGGCAAATAACGTATGATTCAGAAAAAACACACTGCTGACCTGTTTGTGTTGGTCACTAGTAACGGATCACAATAATTAATTGTCATTTGGTACGTAACATGAATAAAAAACATTAAAAGCACATTACCTCATCATTACCTCATCCCACGTCATGATGTCATCCTACTATTTCTTTTGCTGTTGTTTGGATTGAGAGAAAATCAAAGCTGCTCTAACATCTGAGGCGTTAAAGAAAAACAGGTGATGATGTTTTATCCACCAACAGAAAACAGTTTCCCCTCGAATCAACAGACTGAACTTTCAGCCGCTCTAATGCAAGCAAAGAGTTGAAATCAGTGTTCACCCTTCATGGTGAAGCTAAGCTGCATCAGATCTGCCCTGCATTGTATGTGAGATGCTGATAATGTGCTCTGTGTCTGAATTTCAGTGCACACGTTGCTTTACTCTCTGTCTCTCCCTCTGTCTTTGTTCCTCTCGCTCTCACACATCGATCTCTTTGACAGACCACTAAATTACAGTTCTGCCATCGATTTCTAACATTTTTCCTCAAGTCAAACCTCCAAACCGTCCTCGCTGCTCATAACACTTCCTTCCCACCGTGGCTCTGGTTGACTGGACAGATCTCGTTGCCTAAGATGAAGACATTACCCTGCCCTCTGTGCCAGGGTTTTCTCTAGAGCAGCAAATTTAAGGGCCAAGAACGGAGTTGATTTAGCATAAAACGGGTTTTTCAGTCAGCGTAGGCCAACGTACATATCGACTATAGTCCCATCACCTCTGAAAGTTTTCCAAAAGCACAAGTTTGTGATGTTCTGCTTTTCAAGAAGCCTGTTTTTGCAGAGACTTGAAGCTCGTTTGAAATAGGAAATCCATCACACTACAAATCCTAGTCTGCTTCTGTTAAACTGATACTATCGGTGCGTGATAATGCTGATATGAACAGGAAGACTCATACAATGTCTTCCTTGTCAGTGCAAATAGTAATGTCTGCTCTCTGTTATTCAAAGTTTGAGGATCAGTTGTCAGACAGTCCACCAAGAAACAAACAAACAATAGGAAAATGTGCATCTCATGAAATGAATAACGTGAATGTTGTCGTCTCTGGCACCTAAAAAATGCATTTCATCATTTATCAAATACAGGTAGATTCAGGTGTTAATGCCTTTTTGTTTGTCGTTTCTGAAAATAGAGACTGGCATTAATAAACGTAATGGATTTAAAACGGGGAATACATGACTGAATTTGGTTTTCATGTATTATTCTATGGGATTTTAGTGATACAGCTCCCCCTTTTGTTTATGTGTGGAATAAGGATTGTGCTATTTTTTTACAGAATACTCTTAAATCTCGTCCATGTACTGTACATATATATATATACAAGTCCATTGTCGATGGGTTAGAGCCATAGACTATAAAAGCAAATGGACAATTCGTCTCCACTTCCTCCCGTTGACAAAAATGAATCCATACAATCTCAGGTATGAGTGCCACCATCTTGAAATCCTTTGTTTAGTGATGGTGGTGTGGAGCTATGGTATCAAAGTCCCGGCATCAAATAACCCACTTGAACTTCAGAACTACCTAAAATGACTATATGGTTATAGTCATTTTAGGTAGTTTGGGAACATTTTATTTGAGGTGTACTTTGACTTTGATTTGGTTTAATTCCAATCCACTAACATGGAGGAGGTGGGGTGCATGATCTGTACTGCAGCCTGCCACCAGGGGGCAATCAGGATGAAAAGCTTAACTTTTAGGCAAAGCAACGTGACACAGATTATAATATTGAGCTGCAAAATAAAAACAAAAACTCTGTATCCAATCTACGTTAACCCCGTTGTAGTTGGTAAAATACATTAATTATAAAATACAAGGCCTTAGAATTTAATTTCTGCGTATTCATTATGAGTTAATGTGTGACAGATGGCTCTGAGCCCTTCATCCGCGAAACCTGACGTGAAAGTGAATTCGTGAGTGACAATGGGTGATGGGAGAAAACTGGTCAACGTGGTTTAAGCGCCTCAGTTTCTGCAAGTCAAATCCTCGCGTGTTGCCACCTCCTCTATTGTGGCTCTGCTCTCAGATTATGAATATTTCATGGCGAGCATCTGACACCATGCCCAGAAAGATATTTCAAGTTTTTTTTTTCCTGATAGAAACCCTGGGGTTAGAGAGTGTCACACAGGCATGAAGTCAGTCTGTGGCCCCCAGGCTAGAGGAGAGGATTTATGATGCACCGGTTGATGACATCAGGTGGATATTTTCATTCCTGAGCAGAGAGCCCCTTTGTCCTCCGCCGCTGATAAACCATCGAGCTGTTCACAGTTTGTTGTCACTCGTCGCGTTCTGTTCTACAGAGAAATGATTTCAATCTGCTCAGAGTGCAAGCTGTGTTTTGACAAACTGTGACCGGTTTCCCCGTCTGATCAGTGAGACGCTGGAATGACTAAGCGGGGGGGAGTCTGCTCGGATTAGCTCCGTCTTAAATGCTGCCTTTAGCATATTACGTTGCCCACTGACTTTCTGCAGTGATATCTCTCTTGTTTTCATCTTTGTTAAATTTCACTTTCCAGTTTAACTAAATCCTACTTACAAATGTTATTCCTCATTTTCAGTTGCTTTAGGTGGAATATTAGTCTCATGATTCTGCCTAAATGACTTTAATCCTTGTTTCTTTCTTCGTTTTAAGAGGAAGGTTTTCTCCGTCATGTCCAGAAAGCTATTCTCACATTGTTATTGTCAGAGTATATTAAATGAAGCCAAATTATTCATATGGAGTCACTTGGATTCTCCACCAGTGTATGTAAATGCACTGATGTGGTGGTTTCCAAACTTTTTGGCTTGCGATTCTTGAAAGTGGAATTATATGCTTCTCTGGAGATAAACAGTCTAATGGGTTTCTGTGGGTGGCAGAGAAGCCGACATGTACATCCCCCCCAATCACAGCTACGCGTCGTGTGGACCTGCATGTCAAGCAACTTGATTGGATGGCTCAACTCTTGTCAGGCGACACATATGAAACAGACTCAAAACCAAATGCAAACTTTCAGCAAACAGGATTTATCTTTAACCAATTACTTTTAAACTGGTGCTTTTCCTTATCTTGAATTCTGATTTCAAATGTTCCTTATAATGATATCACCTAAATAAGCTGCTTTCAGGCATGCACTGAACTCCAGGCATTTTCCTGAAATTACAGTGGCTGTATGTGTGAATGCAAATTCCAGTTGCTCTGGACATTTGACATTCAAGAAAAAGTGAAACCTATTTGACAAAAAGCAGGAAAATTCACAGCAGGCGATTGGGTGAGTTGATATTAATTTTAACATGTGACGGACGCAAAACTGAAAAAAAGATAAAGAATATAAATATCTTAGGATGAAAAAGAAGTGCCATACAGGTAGAATACGCGACAAAGATGTCATCTCGGAAAGACGACAGGGTCTTCAGGGACTTTTGCTAATGCCAGTGTCAATGTGCTTTAACAAAAAAAATGTGATTTCATTTCCACAGCAGACTTTATACGTCATCTTCTGGCTCCTACGTTTGACTCCAGTGCCTAAATGTTGCAGAAATGTTCCTGTTGTAGTGAACGCATCTCACCCTGACAATCTCCCACTGCGTTCATAAGAGAAGAAAAAATTACTATAGAAACAGACTCATGTGGATAATTGAACCTTTATATAATATTATAATATGACCAGCAGTTTTCATTATTTCAACTTAGTGAGAAATCATATTCAGGAAATCACAGACACGGTTGTTCTTCTGTGATGATGATGATTCAACCAGAAAAGTTTTGTTGCCAGTGCAAGTGTCATTAAAGTGCTTCAACTGTGAGTCACACATCACGGTCAATGAAAACAGAGGAATTTTCACTTTTACAACCCGGGGCATTTGACTCGTCCAACTTTGCAGCTCGACTGTTGTTGTCTTGACCCAGAGGTGAATAAACACTGCATTAGTATCCAAGACTTCAGAGCACATTTTTGAAACAATAGCATCTTTTCACATGTTGCCTTCCCCGACATGAAACAACAGCAGCATGTTTTTGCTCGTAGATAGATAAAAGCATCCGCAGATGAAAACTGGATGCACACATTCTAAACCCTTCTCACTAAACTGAAATGTGTTACTTGCTGGATTCGTTGCACAGATAAACTACAGTCAAGTCTCAGTTACCTGAGTGCAATTAAGAATTCAACTTCGTCTGTGTGTATTTTCTAATCCTAACCTAAATATTATGTTGATTTACAGTAAATATGCAGAGCTCTGTGTGTAGACCGTCGGAGTTTAAGGGCTCCCACACAGATGCTGAGAAATCTGCTCAAAACAAGGAGGCCTGCTCCTACTTTGCATTTCAATTTAACATTTCACAGAACTGGCAGCATGTTGCCTCGCTTAGCCCTCACTTCGTTACACCCACATGGCTCCTCACTGCGCTCGCTGACATCTTCCGCTGTTCAAAAGGCTCCAACTTGGCTGAGAAATCGGGGATTTCCATTACCAGATCCCTCAGGTATCTACACACTCGAATGTCCATGTCCTGCTCACCCTCCCCTTTCCTCCGCACCTCTCGTCCTACAACGCCTGCCCTTCTCCCTGCTCACATCGCTCTGATGTCCCCATCGCAGAGACCTCTCTGACGTGGCATATGTTTGTTTTGTTTTTCCTGCAATCCCAACAGCACCCGAATGCATCCCTGCTGTTTCCCGTATAGGGCTGGCTCCCAGAGGAGAGTGAACTTTTGTAGCAGCCCTGTGTAAAATTGCTTGACTTGGACAAGGGTTGTTAGGTGAATGTAATTGAAATGGATGCTGGCGCTGTTGGGTTTCGTAGCAGGTGAACCTGGCTACAGACGGCAGCCTCTGACCCATAAGTGCTGCCTCACTCTCCTCCTACAAGGGTCAGCTCGGCCTCTGTCTGTGTGGGCAAGGGTTTTTTCCGTGCATGATAAATGGAAGTAGCGTGGCGTCTCAGCAGTGTTTCAGTCGCTCCGTTTTTAACCTAGATATCTCACACTGTGTGGGAGGAATGTGTTAGATTATATTCTGTGTTATAGCATGAGAGACTTTCAAATAGTTAGTGAATTAGTGTTACTATTAAAGCATCCAAGACAATCCGTGACTCCTAAAGGGAAATATAAATCTTTCATTCTTGATTTTTCCAGTTTGATTTATTCTGATGACAAATGTAGAAAAAGACAAAAACTCTTTGAGTGGACGATGCTTGTAAAGATTCCACACATTTTAAATTTCCTTTGCCAAATACATTTGGGAGGAAACGCGAGCCAGGATTATTTTTAATTGCAAGGGTTTGTTTTTACCAATCAAGGAGGTGTGACATCTTTGTGCTGCACAAAAGTTGGAAGGCGGAACTCAGGATGGATGGTGGGTGTAGAAATCCCCCCAGGATTTTAACAAGACACAAGAAACAACTGCATCTTCTGTGTACTTAAGGCTACTTGGTTAAAGCTATGGAAAGATTGTGGTTTTGGTTGAATATGGAACATATTCTAGGATTTAACTCATTTCTGACAAATACTGCATATCAATAAACACTGTCAGCTGTTTAAAAACTTTTAAAAATCTTCTCATAGCTACAAATAACTGTATCATACTGCGTTAATATCAATTTACCTACTATTAAAATAAAGTATTTAAAGTACAATATTTACCTGCTGTCATTCACCATTGTATGGCTTCTTGTCATGATCCATATGTTGATACTGTGGATACTGATACATCATTGTTGATCATAGCATTGCATAGCTAACTGTAATCTTCAGGCATCCAATGGCTTTATGATAAAAGCTACAATATGCTAGCCGCATCTATGCTTCCTGTGCATCATATTCACTGTCTCCGTTAATGAAGAAATGATATAAAGGGAAGATGCATTTAACCAAATCAAAGAGAACAAAAATGGATTTTGAAACACCTGTTTCCAGTTCAGATGATTTGCTTTAAAATTTGACTTCTCTTTCTTCAGGCAAAAGCTGGTTAACGTCCCAAGATTAAAAGGTTAAAACTGGCGGTGAGTCACAAAAGGCAGAAATCTAAAGCTCTTTGTGGTTTCAATGCCTCAAATGCGTCGCTCCTCAGGCCGTGCACCACTTAGTGATGTCACCGGCTCAGCAGGTGTTTTGCCGTTGGCGGCCGATGGAAGACATCTGCTGTGACATCACTAATTGGGGCGTGTCCAGAGTGGAGCCACAGATTCCGGCTCTGCGGTTTCCTTCGTGTGTGTTTCTGTGTGGATTTAAATTTTTTAAAGCACTTGACTGGAGCTGTTTCCGTCACTATTGACATACTGACTCCCTCATAAAGTGACATATTGCATAGCTGCCCCAGTTAAACTGGGCCAGTTCCATTTAACTATCCACTCAATGGCTCCCTGACTGTTTTATAAAAAATTTTTTAAAAAGCGTATTTTCGGAAGCCACGGAAGCTTGGCCCGTCTTGCTGAAAATCCTCTCCTATGGAGGGCGAGTAAAATATACGTCCTACAGGAATACTGCACTGTAATTACATTCCCCTATTAGCATACGGAGGCTTGGAGTCACACTGCACTCAGCCTCCAGCAGCACTTTGCCATATGGTCCGTCTGCGCTTCTCGGGCACTATTTGGCAAGACTCTCACAGAAGGTCAAATATCAAGTCAGAGGACTGTGCCAGAATTGCATCTATGCTAATTGCTCTCTCTCTCTCTCTTTCTCTCTCTCTCTCTCTCTCTCTGCTCCCTCATCCATCTCACGCTCCTCTGCTCTTCTCTCCCTCCCTCCCTCCATTGCTCCCTCTCTTCCTCTCCCACTGAAGTAAGTAATCTGCTTTAGGATGTTTCTGAGATGGAGATGGATTTGGTTTTCCTTCGCTGCCCCACAGCCTAATCTCCCCCCTGTGACCACCCCGCCTCTCCCCAGCACCGCTCTTAAGCACACCATCATACATTCCCCCCCGCGTGCCACCCCCAAGTCCATACGTGCCGAGTCAGCAAAAAACTCCCAAATTCCTCATTACTTACAAACATCCGCAATACACTTAGCTTGATTTGCTCCAACGGATGCCTGGTGCAAGGCTGGACCTTGAATTAAAAGATTGTAGCAGTATCTCAGTCCTGGATCGCTGTCACAACGCTGGTGTTCTTGGATTCTTTGTGTGTGTACATAAGCGCTGTGAGCATATTCAAGTGGGCTGGTAATCTCAATACATGAGCTATTTAGAGAATTAATAGGTGGATAGTGGACGACAACATTTCATTTGTTGACATCTCTCTCTCATATGAAAAATCAAATCAGGTGATGCTGTGGGCAGAATGTCCACATGCTGGTGAACGTCTGCAATGTTTGATGATATATGATATATTATCAACCTTGAAGGGTTTTGATCTCACAGTGATTCATTGGATAGTGAAATGCTGTTGTAAAAAATTAGAACTGATTAAAAATAAATTCTTATCAATCACACACCTTGATTTTTATTCAAAATCATTATGAATTAAATGATCATTTCGCTTGTAGTTAAAGTTAAACCATTAAAGCTCAGCCCTGATTGATTTGAATCCAGATTTTATGGCGACTGTGAAAAATGAACAGCGTGGAGCGAGGATGGGTTTGTGACCTCCGTGTTCTCACACACCGCAGGAATTTAAACTCCTCTCACTCCGCACGCTGTCGTCCACTGAGCTCATATTTCCGCAGTAATGATGAGATGCCTCAAAGCAGTAAAAAATTATGGGATTATTTGGATAAATTGTTTGGAAAATGTGCATAGTTTATTTGTTTCAGAAAGGTAATTCAAGGTTGTTGATAAATCAAAACTACTACAACTATTGAAAACAACATTCTTACACTTCTTAGTGTCTTCTGTGGATTTTGAATTGATATTACTCAGTTTTATTATGTCATAATTATAATCAGAAAGTTACGCTATAAGTTACACTTTATAACTGCATATACTACTTTTTCATACCAAGAAAACACTGATAATGGCAGAGTGACACTATTAAAGATAATGGCTATTTATTTAATAGTATTTATTATATATAGTTAAAAACATTCTACATTGTTACATAATGTTATATATAGTTATGAAATGATTTTCTTTATATTGTCACATGGACAGAAATCAATGGCACTAAATGTTGAGCAGCCATGTTGATATCCAATAAACCAATGTTAATACCATTGTTAATGTAAATGTGCTGGGGTTAGCTCAACAGCTCATTTGCAACCATGAATCCAAAATCAAACATTTACAACCAAAAACTGTCAAAAGTAAAAAAAAAAATTAAATAAACAAACAATATTATGAATAGTAAAATTAAAGATTTAGAAACAATCAAAGATGCCATGTTAATATCTTAAATATAATTGGAATAGAATCAGGGTAAAACACTATACTCATAGAGTAGTGAGTTGTATTTAACCATAGGTAAAGAGTAATGTAGAAGTATGCACTGCAGCTCCATTTACATTATTTGCTGTATCTGAATGGAACAATGAAATGCTACAATATATGATATAATGACTTAGATGTAATCTATTACCACTGTACCATACAGAGAATATATTCCATTATTATCATCACAAGATAACCAGTGTTTTTGATGGTTATTTTTCTATGCAGGTAATGTTCAGGGCTTAAGCGCGTGTGCAGGGCAGAATCGGTTTGTGTTACGGTGTCGTGATGCAGGAGTGGGGGCAGTGGCGTGTGGATGACTAGATGAGTGGTCTGTCCGTGATGGCGGCCTTGGAAAGGTAGCTTTTATAAACGGCATTGGGCGGCTGGAATATTGGCTACAAGCTTCAAGATGAGATTTCAACCCCCACCCACCGACGCTGGTAACAGTGGAGGTGATGGATTGCTATACCTTCCAGGTTTGAGCTTGGCAACGCCCCAATATTCCTGCAGAATAAAGTGACAGGCAATATATAACACATCAGTTAAGGCTGACTGCACCCCCAACCCCAACCCCCCACCACCGTCACCACCGTCACCCTGCCCCTCTTCTTAGACCTGGAGATCGGCCCTGAATGTTTGGCTCTTAAAGTCCTCCTTCCTTGGCTCACGATGAATCATGCTCTCTCCTTCCTCTTTCTCATCTCCTGCGAGTTCTGTCTTCCTTGCCACCGACTCGCCTAAGAAAATAATCAGTCGTTTCCCCACGTCGTGTCATTTTAAACTGAGACGATCGCAGATTTTGGCAAAAAAAGAGAACAAACTGACTGACCAGGCTTTGCACACAGATTTCACCCGCCATCGTGAAGCCGTGTGAGAAGGGTAAGCCGACGTCCAGACGACTAAAGCAGTGTCTGCTGACGTGTGTCAGACAAGAGGCAGCGTCTATTTGTATATATTTAGTTTGCACTCTGTCAGAGCTGCATCCAAAGCGTCACGGTTATGAGTAGTGGCCTGCGAGCTAGTGAATAATGGGTATTGCCACGGTAACATATGGGCCATGTGTTATAATGAGTATTCACAAACACATTAGCACACTCCCACACGCCACTGATCAACCACCGTTTCTCCCTGAGATCCCTGTTTCCTTCTGCCTTGCAATCTTCCCCACCTCCTTCTATCCTTTCAATCTTCGCTCTGATTTTTCAACCTCTACACGTTTCTTTCAGAATATTTTCTCATCTCAAAACACAGATTCTTTAGAATTCTTAGACAGAAAAAGAGAAGGGCAGCTGTAGTTGAATAAAAAAAAAAATTCACCCGTAATTATGGTAAATTAAAAGTTTTATGATGTCGTGCATGTGTGTCAGTGGAAGGAGGGGCTGTTGGTGGGGGCCTCTGTGACAAGGCTGGCTGGGAGCATAGAGCTGAGGGTTAGTGCCAGACATGTCTCAAGAGAAACCGGGGCACATTTGCAATCACCCCGAGTTCAAAAGGGTAATTTATTCACAGTCTGTGGTTAAAGTAGGGCTGCTCAGAATGCCAGTGGGATCGTGCCGGGAAGCAGAGCAGTAGAGACACATTATTTTCATTTTTTCTCTCCTCTCCTTCTCTCTCTCTCTACCTCTCTTGTTTTTTCCCTCATCGTTCTCTTCATTGCCTGTTGTTGTCTCTGCGAGCCCTGTGTGGCGTCTTTTAACACACGCCGGCGAGCATATTTCACTTTTACACTCATCCGCATTGACGTCCCAGCGCTGATTGAATTTTGAGGCGCTGCGGCGTCTACCATTATCATCCTCATCGTCTTGAGTGGTTTATCTCTGGCCCCGGCTCAGTGTGACGCCAAGGCTGCAGGGGAGAGGAGGAGCAGGGCAGGGGTGGGCTGGGGGTTGAAGACGGCTCTTGCGTTTTTATTATTTGTGTGGAAAAAAAAAATAGGAAGGAATGGCTGTAACCCGGGTCTTTAAAATCGTGGTTGGAGGTTTATGTTGTATGTGTGCATGCATGTGTCCTTGCAGAGGAAAGAATCGCCTTTTTATGCTCAGCTTTAGTCCGACTGGTTTGATTATGATGACCCGTTGTAGCAGTGCCGTCTTTCTACCACCTCGTCTCAATCAGATGTCGACATGATTTCACCATTAACTGCACCTGCCAGGTTCAGTTAGGATCACAGGGTGTCATGGCTGCCCAGAGACCTCACATTGTCTCGCCAGAATCAGCAGAGAATTATTCCACCACATGTCACTTCTACTGTGTTGTTATCACTGAAAGCCACCGGCAGACACTTAGAATATATTGCCTACTGTGGTGTGGTGGGGTTAATTTGAGGTCTGGAGAAATTTCTTCCTCCTCCCTCTGTCAGTTCAATACTCAGTCGTGTGCATTCATTGCCAGAGCGGGAAATTGTCTTTCCCTTGGTGTGCCGTTGTAGCAAGGTTGTTTTGTATGCTCTGCTGCAGAGGCAGCGGTGTTGACACGAGACTGAGCTGCTGCCACGACGTCTTGATTTGAGGTGAAACCTCGGTGTTGCTCCTGTGTCTCCTGTGTAACACTATCAACCCTTACTTTCTCCCCACCTCCCCTCCCCCTTTATCCCCCTCTGTCTATGTTGTTTCTGATTCCTCGCGTCTTTCCTCGCTCACTCTCCCTAGCGGTTGATGGAGTGATTTTGAAGGCGCATGCAGGTGGGGGTGTAGACAACGTGGAGCTGTGCTAATTGAGCCTTCTTTGTGCCTGGTCACTGCAGTGTGCCGAGGCCTGGGAGTGAATCCAAGCAGCACTCAAGAGCTCCGCTGGATCGATAACGCTGGAATTTAACAAAACAGAGACATGCCAAGTGCCCAGATCGGGGTCATTATTGTCTCTGGCGAGCCGCACTTCCACCGGGGACTGATCAATGTGAGAATATGGATCAAGATAAACATACTCATCTCCTCTTTCTCTCCTCTTTGCCTCTTAGAGCATCACATTGTACAGAGGGAGAACACAGCAAAAGACTGACAGTGCCTCTGTGAATGCACAAAATGCAGTCTATACATTCTCCTCACTGTGCCTTCAAATGAAGATTTTTCACATTCCCTTCACAGACATGTCAATATTTTCTGCAGAAAGTTCTCTTCAATTATTGCCTTTATTAAGGAATGTGTTTGCTGAGACAAATTTGCTTTGTAGTCCCTCAGAATTTGTGTCTTTAACTCATTACTTCATGTTTTGTTTTTCATGTCTTCATGTTTTTTTCTGTGTGAAACAGTCTGCAGAAATATCATGGGTCTTGGATTTATAATATAAATAATATATTATTTGATTATTGTACAATGTTTATCAATATTTATCGTGGAATTGGAGATTCTTCTTCTTTTCACTCAGTGTCCATTTGGTCATTCACAAAGCTTTTATCCACATTTTCCAACAAACAACCACTGACGCTGCTGGAAATATATTATAAATAAATATTAAATTATTTGTTGCTTACTGTTAAATCACAGACAGTGTGGTTGATATCTTAAATATGACATGGTTTATAGAGTAAAAGCAGATATTCTCGTTTGAAAATCTTATGAGTCATTTAAATTGAAATTGTTAAAAAGCCAGAGTACCTCAAACTTTCACTGGTAGGAAGAATGTTAAAATGACTAATAACAGCATATGTCACAATGTAAAAAAACTCTTTGTCTGGATCTGCACCAAAAATGAATGGGTTCTTTCATGGCCCACATCAAATCCTTGAACCAAGTTTAGTGGAAATCCGTCCAGTAGTTGTGTAGTAATCAGGCTGACGAACCAACCAACCAACTAATCAACCAATCATCCAACCAATCAATCAACGAATCAACCAAACAACCAACCAATCAACCAAATAACCAACCATACAAACAAACTGACAGGTGGGGCAACATAACCTTCCCAGCAGATGTTGATATATAAGTGGTCAATTTGCCAAAGAAGTCCACATCATCCATGTAAAGCTCAGTGTGGTTTTTAGTCTGGTGACTCAGAGGTAAACAATAGTTAAAGAGAGATCAGCACAAAGTGAAGCGACTGTGCTTAAGATAACAGCAAACTCATTAGACCTGATCATTAGAACAGATTTTCTCCCCAGTGTTTTCTGGTGGCTCAGACGATAAGAAACCTGCCAATGTACCAACACACCTTTGCTTCACGCCACTCACGCATCCTGTCTTTCTCTTCTACAAATAAAAAGCAGAAATAATTGCTTCCAAAAAATGTAAATGAATGGAGCTAGGGTGACATAACAAGGGGGCAGGCATCCGCTCATTGTAATTAGGCCAAAAACATCAGATTACATGAGAGCATCTTGACTTTCCAAAACATGATGGTGTTTCAGTTCATCCATGCTTTTAAATAGGTGGTGATGGTGTCCTGGTGTTGTGGGTCCCTCCATCACTCACTTGGATAAAGATAATTGCTTAATGTGGTGTGAAAAAATGTTTAATGGTTGATAAATGCATAGGAAAGAACATTTGCATCCAAAATGAGTGTGATGCTGTGGTATTAGCTGTCAAAGGGCTGCTGACTGTTACAGACTTAGTTTAGGCTCAAAACCATCGGAGTAAACCAACAGAAAAAACCCTTTAATTTCAAAAAGGAAATGAAGCCAAATTATCTTGACTGCCCCCTAGTGACTGGCTGCTGTACAGCCCATAACCAGTTGCTCCTCCATGTTGTTTAAAAACCAAAGTACATGGCGAATCATTTTTTCTCAAAAATGATTTCTGTCATTTAAGGTAGTTCTTATCACGTGTGTTCAAGTCTTATTTTTTCCATTAAGTTGGGTTTTAATGAGTTATTTGATGCAAGAAAACACAAGGTGAAATGTCATGATTCTGATTGATTGGTTGAGCGTGCGATACTCGATATGGAATGATTCATTTACACATCAGGACTTTGTAAATCATGATATGCTCCTGTTGTCACTATGTGATCCCGCGAAGAGTCGGTGTATGTTAATACTGAATCACTTCTCAGCCTTATGGTGCACAGTAAATACTTTATACATGCAGCCCATAAACTGCACATGTCTGAGTGAAGGAGCCCTGCTCTCATCACCATGCCTTTAAGGAGCCACTGATGACACTTGGTATTAAAATGTCAAATTGCCCTCCACTCAGACTAAAGTGATTTTAGTTGTGATTATGCACCCCCTCTCATGCACGCACACGCCCACCACCACCATCAACAGCAAGGAAAAAAGAAAAATCAAAAACTGTGCTAATTGGTCATGGAGATTGGTGGGAGACTTCAGTATTTTATGTCTCTGACTTCCAAATGAGTTTGGGGAAGGAGACACTGTCATTCTGGCGTGGAGGTTTTGGGGAGGAAGAGGAGGGGCCGCTGCTGGCGCGGGCTCAAATTGAAATGATGCACTGTTCCCCCTCACTGCTGCTGGAGCTGCAGTAATTAAATGCCTCATTGTTGCTTCTTGGGAATTTGTATTGAATATTTCATCCAGCGTAATGATTATTTGGGTGTGGGTGGGACGTGGATGTAATCACCTTGGCTGGCTCTTTGATGAAATACTTGGTTTGGTGGTTGTGCTTTATAGCTGCTTTGAGTGCCCTTCTGGGTTTATACTTAAGCCCGTGCTATTTGAAACTGCTGTTGTCGACCAACATCATGTGAATGTGACTGTATATGTGTGTATATCTGTGACATGATAATGATGTGGCCTCTTACCCTCAAATTCAAATGTGTCCTTCACATTTTGTCTCCCGCAGAGGACGCCGGTCAACACTGGCGAAGCTTTCCGGTGGTTCTTTTAGAGAGGTGAGCCACAGCCGCCCCATCCAGCAGCACGAGGGCAGGTGGGACTCTTGACTCTCTGCCAGGAGCAGTGGATAGGTTCACAGAACCCAACATGCTCGGCACATTCGGAGGGACGAGAGAGGAAAAAGGGGACAGACGAAAAGATAAATGAAAACATAATGGTGTTGTTTTAACTCTGTAATTTCCTTTTCTGTGTAATTATTGTACCTTTTGACAGTATCATAATGTATATTTTCGGTGTCTATGAATGTGTTTTCAGTGTTGTGGCTGTAGGTTCACAGCCAATCCTATGTAAAGGACTCAAAACAGACAATCATACAATCATGCTGAATCCGTCAAACAGAAGAGGCCACAAGGATTGATAATACAACAAAACACAACACACCTACTCTGGAGCAATAATCGAATCTGTTGATTACTCTTCAACCTTTCATTTCTGTTGACTCTTTGATTACTTTTCTTTTTTTTATCAAATGAAATCATCCTCTGGTTTTGTTTCCTATTCCATCTGAAAGCCATGTATTGAAATGCCTCGCCGGCAGTGTGACGTGACCCGCTGAGAGCAACAGACATGGAGAATGGCAGCAGTGCGTCTGTGATGGGCTTGTTGACTTGCTTCCTCGTGACTCACCTGAGTGGACTCACTGCAGAACAGGGCACATTGTCTTGTGTGGGGAGTTGCACCACTTTGAAATCTAAACGTCATTTGGTTGTGACTGCAACCTGAAGGTCGTATTTTTCGAAAATGGTCGGAGTACATGTTTTTAACAAATCTACTTTAGTCATCAAACCTTTTTGTTTTGTTCAGTTTGGATCACTAAAGCTTGTTAACTGTCTAAAAGGTAGGGAGTAATGCCAGTAAAGGAACTGTAGGTCATTTTGAACACATTCAAATTTAGAATCAATGCCAGAATACGACAGTTCTTTCTCCTACAACAGTAATGTTAAAACATTCCAAAACAAAAATTATTCAATAAGTTACTCATTGTCTTAAACCCTATTGTTGCATGTGTAAATGTGTTTTGGTTTTAAAGATTACTAAGAATTTGTATATTGTTGTTGTGATGCTTTTATGTGTTAAAATAAAAAAAAAGACTTCAGTAAAAGACATCTTGACAGAGAATGTTTGATTTGCAAGAATCAATGAAGACAGAGAGAAAAATAAAACAGTTTAATAAAAAAAAAGAAAAATTATCAACGATCAGTTATGATCGCCTGACAAACATTCAATGTTTTTTTGCCCTTCCTGCAAAGCATCAACAGAAATAACAACCGGGAGGAGATGGCAGGAATATAAGAGCATTGGTTGCCTCCCCAGTCACGTATTCCCTAGAATACTAAAATGTTGCATGGAGAAGAGTGGTTCCCAGAGGCAGCAGACTTTAAAGGACTTGTGAAATCCCATGTGGTTTGTCATGCTGGAATGAACGGGGGTGTGGGTGGGTGGGTGAGGGTGGTGGTGAACTGAGACAGGCTCCTGAGATAGCTTCAGTAACGGAGCGATTGCCAGGTCTTTGGGTTTCAGGGGTTGGGATGTGTGTGTGTGTGTTGGGGGGGAGGCAGCAGAAAGGGAACACAGACGCATATTTTGGTCTGTAGCTGAGGTGGTGAGGGGGGGTGTCACTGCTGAGGAGAACGAGCAGAGAAGGAGGAAATCATCCGGGACCGACTTCTCCCCTGACTGAGCACGCTCACCATCACCCGAATTGAGCTGCTGACTATTCAGGGCCAGCCAGGAGGAGGACTTGAAGTGCTCTGCAGCAACAGCAGCGGCAGCGGCAGCAGCAGCAGCAGCAGCAGCAGCAGCGGCAGCGGCTACAGTGTTGGCGGCAATGCGGCGTCTGGGGCGCCCAATCCCCCCTCACTGGTCATCAGAGGTTGATAACGTGCATCAGGGGTGCGCTGGCTTGCTCCCTCCCTGGCTGGTGAGATTAAATAACATCAGAGACAGCTCTCTCTAATCCTCCCCCCACCACCACCTCCCACTCTGCGCTCTGGAACTGGGATTTAAAGATCTCAGGCCCCAGTGGTAATGTTCACTTTTCTGCTTCAGACAGGCAGAGGCAGAGGAAGCAGGGGCACGTTCGCAAGTTAACAGGATGGTGGGAATTCTGTGACCTCGGTCGACATGAGGAAATTCACTCTTTAGACTGTAGGAGCTTCTTAGAACTAATATTCTAGCTGTATGATATTAGACGAACTCTTACAGGAACTGTCAATGTGGGAACATTTGCTTGTTTTCTTTTCTGCGTTAAATAAGTTAAATGAGAAGATCAATGCCCTCAGCCGTATATCTCTGCATTTAGCACAGAGCTAGAGCTACGATAGCGATTAGTTTCACACAACTTCAGAAATGCACTGAACAGATTTTCTCCGTCTGTATGTGTGAACGCAAATTGTCCCAGTGACAGCCTCCAGAGTTTCTGCAGACTTTCTCTATCTTGCCCACCGAGTGTAAAGTCCGTAGAAATTCCAGAGAAGTCGATGTGAGCAAATACCGCCACATCTAAAAGTGGAGCCATACACGAAGAAGACACCATTGAAGATGCCAAGATGTCAAGGATCGATGCCAGTGTCGATGTGCTTGTAAACAGAAACACGTGAACTCCACAGCACAATTTATAAATAACATTCTTCCCCTGCCTGCTGCTCACCCCTCACCCTGCTGCGTTGATCATGTGTGAAAGGCAACCTCCGCAGAGAGTCCACACCAGATTCTCCACAGTTCCTCCAGAAGTCGTATCTGGAAACAGCTTACGATAACCTGGTGTGTCGAGACTTAATTACAGCACCTTGGTGTTTCATATTTATTATAAGCCTTTTAATACTGTTCTGCTTCTGTTATCACATTAATCTTTTCCTCTCTGCTAATCAAGGTGTAGGGTTCTAAGTGTGGAGGCAGGAATTCTGGATTGTCACTGGAGGGTGTCGTTGTCAGTTAATCATAAATATTTTGAAGATTACCAAGATTCTGCAGCTCTGCTTGTCCATGTATAAAAGTTGCAGCATGCCACTGAGCCATGGTAACAAAGGCATCAGTTCTGCTGAAGAAATTCTCATGTTTAAGTAACATTTTAACTGAGAACCTCTCTACATAAAAACTGGAAGAAGATGGTTTGATGCTTTGGTGGTTTTAGACATGAAGACTTTTCCTTGAACATAAGTGGAACACAGCAGGACATTGTTGGAGTCAGACACTTTCACAACAACAGGATCATTTCTGGAACATTCAGATGAGGGGGGGTGTCTGGGTAAAGCACGAGGAAGGAAGTGACGTATGTTTTTGTTCGCAGCACATTGACACCGGTGTTGGCTCTTAACGTCAAAAGCTCTTGAATCTTGTTATATTTCCAAGTTGACATTTTCTTGTATATCTCCTCTTTTAAATCCTGAGATATATATGTTCTTTTTGTTTTTCGCTTTTGCTTCCCTCGTGTGTCATCATCAACATGGCCACACTAACGTTTTCCCACTCTCTTCTCACATGGGCTCAGTCGGACATTGTCTGGAAATTGTACAAGGGGGCTGACACAGAAAGTTGACATGGACATTTGCATTTGCCCCACTTCCAGAAAATTCCAGGAAAATGTCCAGACTTCAGTGCACCTCTGAAAGTAGCGTTTAAAAATTAAAAAAGCCAGGTAATGAAAGCGAAGCGTTATCCAGCCCTGACTGGAAGAAAAAATTACGGAAAAAGGCATCAAGGTTTTGTTGCTCCAAAATACAAAAGACAGACAATGGGTCACTTCATGCGGCACGAGGGGAAACACATCGAAGAACTAGCAAGTGTTCCAGCAGCTGACCGGGGGAAAGGGTCTGGTATAAACACTGGCGAGCATTAGGGAAATGAGGAGCAGGTGTGTGGGCAGGCGGGGGAAGTTCCAGCGACTGGAAATGGAAAACAGGTGAGCAGGTGGATCTGGAAACAGGAAGAAAAGCCCGGGGATATCTGCTGGGCAGTTGGATTATGACAAGAGGCCAATAAACGGGGCTGAGAGAGAAATGGTGACAGTTTGAAATGTCACATTACTAAGATCCTGTTGTGTATGTGAGTTTTCTCTTGTTTATCTGAAGTTACGTTACTGCAGCAGGACCTGAAAGCATCACGTGCGGCTGTTTCAGATGTTATTGTCCTAACAGGAGACAATCAGTCCCTCACTCTTGACAAGCATCGCAAGGTAAATAAGCACCTTTGAGCACCGAGGAAAAAACAGATGTCTCGAAGGAAGAGAAAACTGTCTGGTTTGTATTCATTGACTGTACCTTAAAGGATCATGGATCTCAGAATGTGGCCACATCAATACGTTACACTTGGACACTCGGAGAAATAAGACGTATCATACTTTTTAATTATTTACTCTGATTTGGTTCCCCGTGCCATTTAAAATGTCAGTGCCACTTTCTGGGATGCTTTCAAGGAGAGCTGGAACAATGTGGATTGCGGAATTCTTCCAGAAAATAATGCCAAACCTCTTAGTGACCTGCATCAGGGAGAATATGATGTAATCCTGTTTTAGAAAAAAGATTTCTACTAGCTTTCAATACTGTTTAAATATGATTTTATAGCAGTGAACTCAATTTGAACCCAACTGTACACACCTCTCAGTGAAATATGCCGTGTTTGCAGTTGGTTAAGTCACTTTATGGATGACTATAGCAAATACTGCAGCATTTCTGGAGATGAAATCATTTGATTAATTTAAAAAAAGCAGAAATTACTTTTTAGACAAACTAATTACTCGGTCCATATGTCACCACAGGACTGCAGCGTGGGGAATTCTTTCACGAGCGAGGCGGCTTTTAAGCTTCATCTGCAGATCCCTTCTAAAAAACAGAGGGCGCTGTCACACCTAACCTGTTTGGTGCTGCATGTCCCTCTGACTTTCAGTTTAGTCTATACCAAAATAACAGGTTTGAAAGGTGCCTCTGACCAACAGACCAAAGTTTAGTTCAAATTAAAAGAGGTGGTCTTTGTCCTTCGTCACACTGAACCATGGTTTGAATCATTTGCAGTATGATACCATATAAATAGTTCTGACTTTTGGACCGATTGCAGGAAGTTGTAATAGTAGAAGAAGATAAGGAAATTCTCTGCATTCTAACAGAAAGACCACGACCTGCCAAATTGACGTCAGACACACACACGTGGACAAACCATTGTAATAACAATGTGAAACCAAAACTAACCAGACTTCCAGGAGTGAAAACGTCCTCAGAGTGGCTGAAGGAGCAGCTGTCACTCAGATAAATACTAAGATGAGCGCAGGTCCCTGTGATGCCAGTCAGTCCACTGTGTGCCAGGGGTTAGTGGGCCAATCAGATGTGCTTACCCTCTCTGTGTCCTCCACAGAAATGCAGAACTTCTGTGATAATCCCTACTGGGATTTTCACTGAGGAAGATGCTCCCTCACTCTGCTGACATTCTGAGCAGAGGAGAAATCCACACACCTCCCTGGGAAGAGCTGCTCAGGAAGGACGTGTATAACACAATGCTGAAGGAATATTGAATAATAGAGGTTAAATGTTGTCTAATGAGCAGGTATCTTATATTAAAACAAAATGAATGTATGTTATGTTCTAATTTCAAGGTTAAAACCATCCTAAAAAATGGTTTATTCCATTTTAAATACCCGTTTATTAAGTAATTTTCCCCTTTTTAATAGTGATGAACTACAGATTTCTACATATGTTGCACATACAGTACCCCACTGTACTTATATTTCATTACACAACGCACAAAACATTTTCCCACATTGAATCACTCGCGCTCACACAGAGGACAGAGAAAGAGGCAGAGAGGGAGCGACACGTAGAGCCTCCCCCCTCCCCTCACTCCCCTACCTTGTCTTTCATTATTTATTTACTGTCTGCAGTTTTTCCATCGCACGCATATTGATGCAGAGAAAGCAGGGTGTGAGTGCGTGTCAGAATCATTTCCTGACGAGGGAGACAAGGTGGAAGTAATCAGCAGAGCGCTGATGCAATATGACAGCATCTAGAACCGCTGGTACACAGTTAAGAGCAGGAGGGAGAAGAAAAACATCTCCCCACTGAAGGAAGCAGCGAGATTTGCACAAGCGACATTGGGATGGAAAGTAGATTTACAAAGTTCTAAAAGTTTGGTGGAGGAAAATCGGATTCTAGGGCTGTTTTGTCTGAGCTCATCTCTGAAATGTTCTCCTAAATTTTAAAAAGAGACAGTGGCATAAAGACAGTGTATTGTTTTCTTTTTATATTAATCTTTACGAGGACATTCAACAAGCCAAACTAAAACAGGACCTCGGTTTTTGTGCCTCTAAACCTCCGGAGTAGTTTGGACGGCAAGCGTATCCGTAGCATTTCAAATGAAAACGTCTTGGTATGGATGTAGCCTGAAATGCTTTATTATTCCTTTTGGACGCTTCCAAAAAAGCTCAGTCTGCTCTGATCATTGTTTTGTGATTGTACAGTCATTTAGAGCGTGTCGTTGATGTCATGCCCCTTTACCCAGAGGCTTCCTGATCTGCTGTAACCACGGTAATAATAATGGTATTGTCTCAATCCGAGTCCAACTAGCCATCCGAGTCTAACAGGCATGTTACATGTTATATTGTGTCATAGATGCTTAACGGAAAATTGCTACATGACAAATTGAAGGAAAAAAAACTTAATATGGGCATTTTTATGTAATTTGCAGTATTCTTTATTTAGTGGATTCCAATGTCCAGGTTTTTTAAGAAGAAAAAAATTCCCCAACGGCAGCTATAATAAAACCACTTTTTTTTTTACAGTCAAATTTGTTCATGTATAACCATGGAATGATAATTCTTTTTAAATCTGTGAGCATGTGGAGGAGGTAAAGAAGGACGCAGACGACCAAGGTCTGCAGAGGAGCCAGCGAGGCGCCTGGCTGACGTGATCCCCCTCCACTAATCTTGTCTGACTGTTGCTGTCTCCCTCTCTCCGAGGCAGGTATGGATTGATTAGTTATCCTGCAGCCATCACTGAGCACAGTGAGACGTCCAAGTGCGTCAGCTCCTTCACCCTGTTTCTCCATGTGAAACACACCTGTACGTATCTGCCTCACACATCTGTACGTCTCCATCTCGAACATTTCTATCTCTGCCTCTGTCATCACCTTTCTCTGTCTCTCGCTCTCGCTCTCTCACACTCACACACACACACACACACACACACACACACACACACACACACACACACACACACACACACACACACACACACACACACACACACACACACACACACACACACACACACACACACACACACCATCTGCTCCTCCTGACAGGCACAACCTTCCTGGGTGCAGTAATTGATAAATGTGGAAGATGGTGCATTTAGGGTTTCGCTGCCTCTCCTCCTCACTTGCAAATGGGATGGGTGAACCCCTGTGCTTAAGCACGGACATACACACACACACACACCCTCACACACTGACACAAACGCACACACTAGCACAGAGAGGTGCCAGCATGCTGATTGATTGATTGGGGCGGTAGGTTTCATGACGGCTGGCGACATTTCTCCACATCATGTCAACGCCCCTGGCAGCAAGAGTCCCTGAGTGATCTCTGTGGAATTTGGTAATCAGAGTCAGTGGGACTGGATTCCAGGCTGAGGTCCGTGCAAGAGTCTAAAGCATCCACAATATTAGAATTTCTGTTTTTATAATTGATGAGTATATTCAGCTAATTTGTCGTAGATAGTGTTATTTTTTATCAACATGAAATTTGTTGTGATATTTTTTGATTGTCCTCAAGTTCTTGCCAACAAGATCATTAATACATGCTTGTATCACTCCGGCCATTGAAAGACACCCCCCTAACACACCTGTCTGAAAGATACTTTTACTTTTTGTCCCAGTCTTACTCAAAATTACATATTTCTTATTTTCTTAGCAGCTCCTTATCAAATCTTTTTATTTTTTATTTATTTTTTCAAAAACATGAAATAAGCAGCAACATACCTGATGTATCCATACATCCATGATTGGGTCTTAGCAGTCACGACTCGACTACCAGTGGTGAATGCAAAGAGTGGCTAAACCTTGCTTTCAGTAAAGGTTCCACCTTGTCAACAGTCTGGCAACACTGGCACACGCATGACCACTGTATGTGAATAGTCACGTATGGACTGAGGTAACTTCTGATGTGGAGCTAAAATGTTCACAGCTCTTTTTTGAAATGGGGCTTTAAAATAAAAAATGTATCCGTGTGGATGAAAATGTAGATTCAATGAGACAAACTTTTAGTTTCGTTAATAGAGAAAATGTAAATGCATGATTCACAGCAACTTCTTACAACTCTGATATTTCAGAATATAGAGACAACTCATGGCTTTAAACATCATAACTTCTTTTCTTCAAATTAGGTTCATACAGTATCTATTAATATCCTTTCTCTGAATCAATGTATCTTTCTCTACTGACTTAACTTCACCCAAACACTCATTACCAAATAAATGAGTCAAATCCATGTTCATAAAGTTGAGAGACCGACTGATGCAGTACAGCTGTATTGTGTGACGCATAAAAGGTTACAGAGGCCGACAAGGACACATGTAATCAAGATAAAGTAAATCACCTACGTACTGTATCTCTGATACTTTAAATCATTTATCTCTCAAGTTATCACTCATCCTTCAATCTATCCACCTGTCCTTTCATCCATGCATCGACCCTGCTATTCATTATCTGTCCATTCATCTATCAGCTACCGCACCAGCCCGCCCATACATCCACCCACAAGTGATGCGACGAACCCATTACTCCTTTTTTTAAAAACTAAAAAAAACCTCACTTGGCTTTGTTGCTTAACACTGACCAGGACTCAAACTGTGGCAAGACCATAAGTATGGTGGTGAATGTGTTGAATGTTGGAGGAGGAGATGGAGGAGTGAGGAAAAAGGACAAGGAGGATCCAAGTGTCAGGTCCCATTGGGGTCAGGGGATGGCGGCTACATTTACCAAAGCAAACAGCCCAGAGGAGCAGAGTACTTCACCTGTCGCTGTAGATTACTCCATTATCACATCCACCAGTCTCACAGTGTCCCGTTCTAACCACTCACTATTCAAAATTCATTCAACACGCAGAGCGGTGGGTGCTATAAAATGTTAAACTGCGGGAGGATTCCACGGTGACTGGATTACTGGGTTGTTGCGTGTGAAGCCAAGGTGAGGATGAATTCTGGGAAATCTGGAATAATGAGAGTGGTCATCCTTTATGCAAGTATGAAGTACAAAGCTGCATGGGTACATTTTTTAATAAGCATTAGAACGTAATGAGATAGGATTTCAAATAGGAGTAAAATACATAGATGTGTACAGACAAAGCAACAATATACATCCTGTTGATAACAACACGTTGGTCGAGTTATTTTAAATCAATTAATAAACTGGAATGGCACTCAGTAGATGCCCCCCCCTCCCGATCTGGATCCACACCAGAATTGAATGACTTCTTCCTTGACTCATATCAAATCCTTCCACTAAATTTCGTGATAATCCGCCCAGTGGTTTCTGTGTAATCCTGCTAACTAACAGACAGACACACAAATGCAAATGAAAGCGGAACCTCCTTGGTCGAGGTAATAATCAACTCGGCAAATCAATTAGGCCCAAAATGTTTTGATGTTAAATTGACTGGATGACTCAACTGTTATAATATCATAACAGTTCCTCCTAAATTTCAGCAGGATGCCCTGAAACCAGTGGCTGGAGGTGGATTTAGCCGCACTGCTCTTACCCTGCAGCTGCACTCTATGCCAAGGCGCTCATAACACCACTGTGGGTTAGCTCGCCGGCAAATACAACAAAGGATATGGCACAAAAGACAAATCCAGGGTAAAGAGCCATCCCTGGAGAGAAGAGTGACACCAAGTAGTCCCTCTTCCCCTTTTTTACCGGCGTGATTAATAACCCCGTGCCCCATAATCTCTCCATCATCTATCTATGTAAATGCCCCTGGACCTGCAGCGCCAACACACTTTGACTGATGGCTGTTCCACAGCACTGGGCTCAGTGTGTGTGTGTGTGTGTGTGTGTGTGAGAGGAAAAGAATAGATGGGGAGGGTCACATGTTTTCAATGTCTGTCACAGTCTGGCCACATACTGTAGTTTATGTCTGTTCCAAACACACTTTGAGAAAAGACAGCAGAGCGCTCGAGAACAAGACACATGGGAGGTTATAATTTCCTCACAGAATGAGGAACAAAAGACAGAATTAGATTTGGCCAAATTGTTTAATACATTCTCATTTTATCCTCTTCTCCTCTCATTCAGTTTCAATAAACAGGGTCAATGGGATTAATTAGGCATCTCAAAGCACCATTTTAAATATTACATCAATTATTAATGCTTGTATAATTTTGTTATTCAATGAAAGTGTCTCTAGTTCATATTAGTAAGTGTTTCACATGGTTTCAGCTTGGTTTTGTATAGACTGGGAGTGCGAGTGCTCACGATGTCCTCACGTTTGTCTCATAGAGGCAGAAAGACGTAACTGTTCTTTAAAATGTGTCACATTTCAAAGATGTTCATTTTCAGACAGAAACGTCTGGAGATACACTGGATCTGTTTTCACATGTGAAAATTGGGGCTGGACATTTTCCAGAGTTCAACTTTCACATGTGAGGAACGCAGCAGGAGATGTTCTGGGTCAGATGCGCTCATGACGACAGGGAAATGTCGGGATCGTTCACGTGAGGAACATGCAGGAGGCAGGAAGTGATGTATAAATTCAGCTGTGTTTTTGTAAATAGCAAATTGAACTGGTATCAGCCCTAATCACCAAAGCTCTTGAATCTCGTCCTCCATACGTGTATATGGCTCCTCTGTTTCACCAGATATTTCATTTAGATATTTGTATTCTTTCCGTTAGAAACGTCATCAGCCGGCCCACTCGCTCTGAATCTTCTGGACATTTCCCTACAGGACTGTAGATCAGTGTGATTCCAGATGTTAGTTTCTTATTTATAAACTCATACTCAAATGAAAAAAGAATTTGTTAAACACAATGGATTATTGAAAGGTAATAAATTAATCAATCCTTAAAAGAATGGTTTGCAGTGTTGCTCTCCTTTATATGTAATGGGCCTAAACATGCAGAATCACTGGTATGATCCTGTAAATGGAATCTTTAAGACTGGAACACAGGGTTTATATGAATGTCTAAAGTGGGGGATGGAAAGCGCTGATCCACACGAGCGGGACGCTTTGTGTTTTTTAACCATCTCAGCCCTCAGGCAGTTTTGGGCACAAAGACAGATAACAGGGGAGTTATGAAAAAGGTCAAGGAGTATTATCCTCTGAATGTTCAAACTGATTCTGTCTGAGGACGGAGGAGGAAAATCTAAAGATCTGCTCCAGTAGATCCAGCTGCAGTGCAAGTGGGTTTGTGTTTATGTTGCGATGGAGCTATTGTCTCCTGGAAAACCCCTTTATGTACGACTAAACTGTAGCAGCAGATATATGGGAAACACAAGAGCTCACTGTTTTTTAAAATAGTTTTACTTTATTATTTACTCATCCCAGATTTATTATTCTCTAACATGTGGGATTTGTGTTATTGAAACGTAATGATTTCTGGGATTTGTTTTACCTCTGACAAGAACCTGACACATCTCGACCTGATTCTGGTTTTAATGCAGAGGGGAGACCTGATCTGATTCACTAATTATCACATCGTCTCAATCTTGTAATTGATAATTACAGCCGACTGATTGGTGGATGATTACAATGCAGCCGAAATGAAAATAGACACTTATTGATTACATGCTCTATGTGATCTATTACCAATAGTTAATTTATAAATCCAGTGTTATGCACAGATTGTCTGAAGGTCCATAATATGATGTGTTATGGACTTCAAATGTATTTTCTTCCACAGAACCTCATTTTGTATCACGACAAAGCTGCACCATGTTTTTTCGGAGAAAGACAGCTGTCGTATTCATTTAAGGAAGGAAAATATTGTTTTTATTGTAATTATTCAGCCTAATTTGCTTCCAGGAATATATTTATTATTTTTTACAAAGTAGATGAGAGTTAAGCTTCCTCTAAAGAGGTTAAAAATATATTTAATTCCATCAGGTTTTAAAAAGATTCTATAGTTTGTAGTTGTTGTTTTCTTTTCCGATTAAATTAATACCTACTGACAGCAGCAAAAAAATTATATACATAAACATCTAAAATGCTTTAAATTACATATAGTACATGGTTGAATCTCAAGAGTACCTTCAGCAAATCAGGAAAATTAAGACTTCCTGTCACTTGAGAAGCCAAGAGCCAATCAATGCTTTTCTTCTGACGGCTTTTTACACGAAGAAAAAATATGGGGACAAATTTCCACTTTTTCAAATCTTTCATTGACGCAGACTTTCTTCACGATGAATGTCTTGATTTTAGAGCGAAGTAAACTCAGTCACTTTGGTTTTGCTTGTGTGTTTACAAGCAAGCTTAATACAACGTCTCACATGAGAGAGAAGGGAAGTGTAAGCACCTGCAAACCAGCAATTTCCCCAGGAATCGTCACCGCCTTAACTGCATATATCCGTATCCAGAGGAGAGTCAGCACCCGGCCAAAACTCCAAACGCACCTCACACAGCTCTTCAGAGGGGGAGACATGTTGTTAATAATTAAGGCTGTGGCTGGAGGCACAGGGAGGCTAAACTTCCTCTAACAAGTGGCTCTCTGACAGCGCAGACATATGGCTCTCGCTTCCCCATATTCTCCTCAGCCCTCAAGACTTGTGCATTTTACACACGTCCAAAGTGAGGGAAGGAGAAACCTCCATCCTGGCTGCCAAAGAACAATAAATCAAATTCCTAATGGTCGGCAACAATTGGGTAATTATGAGCGCGGCTGCGTGGCACGAAAGGGAATTTTCTCCTTCAAATCAAGTTAAGCATTTAGCCTGATTTCTTGCCAGCGCTCTGAACATTTGGTTCAACAGGCCACATGGCATTTTTTTTCATTTGGAACCGATACCTCCCAAATGTAGAGATTTTAGCTTCGCTGGTCACGATCTGAAACTCCGCAGTGATTAACTGTCTGTTGTTGCACATGGAGCCGCTGGTGTAAAAGCCATAAATAAAGATTTCTGACGACTTACACTTTCCCATTAAATATGTTTTTTTGCACTGTGACATAAATCCAGCAAAATACAGATCTGATGAGGTACATGTACGGTAAAGAGAACTGGATGTGTACCAATGATATGCTTTATATTTTATAGTCAGCAGCAAATAAATGGGGAGAATTCCCGAGGCAGATGTTTCTGCGACTTTTTGGGGGCATACTGGGCGTTTTTTGTTTTTTTTGCAAACTGTCATTTTTGAGCAACCAATGTCTTCCCTGCTACCCTTCCCTCTTTCTGCTGGGTGGGGGGATGGGCGGGGGGCAAATCTTGTTTTGATGCCGGCGCTGTCAGTGGGCTCGCCAGAGAGGATAGTAAACACTGCTTTTGCAGAACATTTAAAATCAATCCTTCAGCCACAGGCCTCAACCCCCCCGTCTCTCTCTGTCTTTCCCCAAGCCTTTCTCTCTCTTTTTCTCTCCCCTCTCTCTGTAATGTGGCTGCCGCTCTCTGAGAATAGAGGCAGCACTTAAAAGCCGGGCGTAGAGTTTTGTGACAACAGCTCCGGCTTTTATTACCACGCTGAGATGTGACCAGCACCTGGCGCTACCATCGCTGCCACCGCCGACTCCACACATGCAGACTCACACACACACACATGCACATCCAGACACACTCACGCAACCTTGATGAGTAAATAATCATGTCATTAGCCCGTGTGCGTTCAAGGCAGTGGTTCATTTGCCAGCATCGAAGCCGCCACCTTTGGTCATGATTGGCCGGAAGATTAGCTGAAAATCATTTTGTTCGCAGCATTATTGCTTGATTAAGTCACAATTTGCCGACCAATGGAAGCAGCCTACAGACACTTCTGTCAGACAACCACTGATGCTGCAGTGAAATACTAATGAATATGTATTTACATGATGATATTGTGACTTTTTCTTTTCTCCATTATCTGGAAATCCAGAACTATCACCTACATCTGGCTGAATTTTCCTCCACACCTCACCTGTGGCTTCGTCTCTGTGTGTGCACCATTAGATGGCTGAGCGGCGCTGTTGTGAAATCTGACCTGAAAGAGGGTAACGTGAACCCTGGTCCACAAACGGCACTCTCACTCTGCGCCGGCCACGCCGAGGATTGTGTGTGTGTTACCCACCACCTCCTCCATGGAGCATTTTGTTCTGTCATTTTCAGCAGGCAGGGAGACAGACCACCACATTCAGTCTCATCACACATTCTTGTGGCCTTTTAAATGATTTTCTGTTTTTAGTGAATTACAACCTGTAAACAACTTGATGTTCACCAGAGGCAGGTTCTGGTGCCTTAACAGCTGTGTCGCGTTGGATCCTTCACTGCTCAGGAATGGAAGGATGCATTTAAAGGAGCCTTAGAGGGACAGTCTAGTTCCAACACTGTGACGCTATATCATTCTTCAAATGTAGTCTCGTAAGAATTTTGCCTCTGCAGACTGATTGCTCCTGGTGGCAGCGTTTGATGTAGCACATGGATGTAATATAAGGATGTGTGTGATTTGGATGAATAACAAAACTTTGTTGTAAAGTCCTGAGAAAAGAAAAGTGCTGTATAGATATAGATCATTTACCATCTTCAAGGCCAATCAGTAATTAACAATGATGACATTTTGAATCACTCTTATGGGCCAATTGGTGTAATGACAAAAATGAGATGTACGATATCATTTGTTAAGACACAGACCATGCAACCGCAACTTCATTGGTTCAATACTAAACTGTGAGCAGACCAATGAAATACTGTGATGTAAGAAAAGTATAAATAATAAACCAGTTTTCTTGATTTCAATCAGACTTAAGATGCGATATAAAATAATGTTCAATCCATCTTGTCTACAGAACAAAAATAATCAGATTAATCATTCACATTTGGAACAGAAACCAACTACTAGTAAAATAAAAATGATCTGATGCCACAGGAGGCTTTTATGTTTGCTGTAAATGGCTTCACCCTCTTTATCCCTGGAAATCAAAATGGTCTTTCAGCTATATGAGTGAGCATTGAGGTTTCTACGCTGCTGCACATGACTTCAGATAGGGGCCGCCGCTGGTGGGGGTGGGGGTTTGGAGGGATTTCTGGTACAAACAGCCATCAAAGATGGGGGGTGTTTCATGCGAGCAAAAGGAGCCGCCGCGACAGTCGGCTTTCACAGTTCTCTAGTGAAGCTTACATCGCAGGGCCCTGAGGACCAGGCGCAGTAAAGATGGACACATTTTACCCTCCGCACTGAACTGATAACAGCTTCGGGCGCCAATGCACCGGGGCAGATGGGAAATTTCTATTTGACTAACAAAGAAATTGGACTGAAAACTGAGAGTGCAAATTTCTTTGCTTTCAATTTCAAGTCTGATATTGAAAAGCAGAGTCAGGAAGGTAGAAATATTTTTTGCCATTTAACCTTTTCTAAATAAAAATCGGAATTAGACATTTTGAAATGAGCAGTTCCCCGACTTCCTCCCGTTTTTACTTCGTATAAAAGACTGTGATACAGTCTGTGATCGTTGAAAAGCATTTTAAATCTACTTTACTTTCTATAAATTCAGCCATATCACTTGAGTTTAAACTTCCCTGACAGCTCACTGGAGATATTGTCTGTTACCGAGAACATGGTGCCTGAAGACGTACCAAGAACATAGCTCACGTGTTAAGAATTTGTTTGTACTTGCATATTGTTATATCTCTTACTTTTGTTTCTTAGGTAAAAACAATACTTGTTAAGGGTTAAGCAGAAAAGCCCACGGGAACTAGTTCAAATATGTAAATATGTATCAACTGCCTGTACAACAAAATACATTGTCATCCTCTTGAATACTAGTTAGGGGTGATTTAATTTGTAACAAATTACAAACTAAATTTCCAAACTTATGAATGTCCAAACTGATACTGATCAATTTCACTACATGGTGTTCACACTAGGATTTTAAAATGAAGCTGAGAGCCGTGAGATTAAACCAAAACAGTAAAGTTATTCGATGAATAGTTAAACAACGATCTAAAACTCACCATAAAGCTCCATTAACACTGGGATGAACACTGGGAGGCTCAAGTGTTTGATACAGGTCTTTACTCAGGGGTTTATTCTGTAATAACTATAAAGGTCATATAATAATCATATGATCTAAGACAATGAAAATACAAACACACTTGAAACTTTACAATTTAACTGATAGAACACACTTTATATCTACAAACTAACAAACTGCTCACACATCCAATAAAACTTCGATTCTACACGAGGTCACAAAAGTAGGAGAATAGACGTAGACTGTCACAATGCTGCAGATTGGTCCAACCTGAAACAAGTGGAAAGGTATTTAAAGCAATTTGATGACTCGTGCTGCTCGGCAATCAACACGCAGCTGGACATTTATTGTCCTCCAGTTTTTATTGGACCATAAGAGGAAAAGGCTCTTGCAGGGCAAATGTGCAAATGTGCTGCGTTTACCAGATGCACCGTGCACACAGGTGTTGATCTGTGAGCTATTCCACCTTTTAAAGATGATTTGCGCATTTCCAGATTGCACAGCCGACGCGACTCACACGTTACTGAAAGCAACAGGCTCCTCATCCTGTCAACAGGTGTTGGAACAGTGGATGCTGTGGGAAATATTCAACTCCCGTTATCTTATGCAGTGTTGATATCTTCCCAGAAGCCCCCAATTGATATCAATGATGTGCATTAGTACACAGACCACATAAGAGATTTAATGAAGAGAGGGTAAAATACATGGATACAATTGGAATTTCAAAAGGCAGATTTCAAACGATGTTTCCTGCTCTGCTCATGACAGCTACATTTTTCTGTGTCCTTGCTGTTCACTCAAAACTGGACAATGCAGCTGGAAACTGATTGACTACAAAACAGCTTTTATTAGGAAACTTATTGTCCAACATTCACTTAAACTTACTTCAGAGATCTTAGGTTTGCCATTTCGTAGGCAAAAACATAAAGAGTCCAGCTAATTTGATATATTATTGAAAGAGATTTAATTCTAGTTCTCTCAGATTGAATTGGAATATGCCCTCTCGCTCTTCATCTGCTCTCATCCTAAACAAGTATGGATTAAAAGTGCCCTTAGTTTTATTAACGCACATCAAATGTGATGTCCATTAAACTGCAACACATCAGAAAGACTGTTCTCACAACAGATGTGAAGGTCAGATTCCAGTTAAAATGCTTCTCTTTATCTAATTAAATAAGAACACAGCTTGTTTTAGTGGCCTACAGATGTGCAGTGATGTGGTCTTTCTTAAACTAATCCTTAATAACGCAATCGCTTCTTCACTTTCCTGCCCGGAGTTAGACGACCAAGAAGATCGAGCCACTGTCATGTTTAGCAGGTGATCTTTACAATGTCCAGCAAATTATTTTAGCGAGATGGAAGCCTGACAATTTCCCTAGACCTGGCTCCCCAGACTGAGGCTTTAAGCCTTAATTTGATCAGAGGTTGATTTGGATATGTGGTGTGAAAAAATACATATCCTTAGGACAGAAAATCACATTGTTTCTATGAGTCCAATCTTTTTACACCTGTGGCCACATCAGTGATGAAACAAGGGATGATTTTATTTTCACAGATGATGCAAATCATCAGTTGTGTGTCATCAGCATGACATCAGAGGCCGTCTTTGAAATCCACAGTAGCACAGAGCAGTGTAATTCTACTATACCCGATGTAATGCAGCATTAAAATACACCTGAAACACTAAACTACAGCAGCTAATAATGACACAGAGTTGATGACAGCTAAAGCTGATTGTGATTGGTCAAGCATGTGCATCAACAGGACCTTGAGGACCTCCCCATGATTACCGCTGCACAAGCTGCACCATATCTGAGAAATTTTAGCTTCATTCGTCATACGTCTATGGTTCGGATGAATATGAAACTGCTTTTTTACTATATTAGAAAAGAAAGACATTTTGGATAGTTGATATGGAAAAAAGCTATTGCCAGTCATTAGGTTAAACCATGCATTAAAATGCCTCCTCAGAGATACTGCGGCCGCGGTGCTCTGAAGTTAATTTCATTGTCAACACCTGTTTGTGCAGAAATCCACACAGAGACAATGGATCCTGAGCAGAAACGCCGTCTTCAAAAACCTCCGTGAAATATGGGATTCTTCTTTACTCTTTTCTCTAAGAGGAAAGCTTTCTTCATGCATGGCTTCCGCTCGCTGCTCGGTGAAGAATGTTGTTACCAGGCAACAGGCATAACAATGACACAGGTGCTCTCTCTCTCGCTCTCTCATCCTGTGTTCGTGGGGTTTGCATCCTCTCTTCAATAACGTTAAATATCACTTGTTCCAGGTTCAGCATGGATTTGTTACACTTATAAAGAGGTTGTACCTCAATTATTCAGAACATCCTGATCTGGGCTCTCTTTATTCTCATTTAGCCCTCGGCTGGTGCACTTGGATTTTTTCTTTTACTTTTTACAGCTCTCTAACGTTCTCTAATGTAGGAATTAAAAAAACAACATGACATATTAATCTCATTCAGCATTTTTATCGATGATTTTAAGAGAGAGTGAAATGTGGAAAACTTTCCAGATGTAAGATTCCAACTACGCTTGAAAGAGAGAAAAACTGCAATTGAAATCAAGTCATCACATTGTTTTGAGAAAATACGATTTAAAGGCCTCGATAAAAATGACCGGATAAGGGGATTTTTTTACAGAGTGAGGTAGCAAAAAATAATCAACAAGTTCTAAAGCCGTGATGGTTTTATGGAAACCCAGCAGCCTTCCATATTTTCTGAAAACAGATTTTCAAAGTTTCTTTCAAACGCCTGGAGTAATCCCAGCTCCCATTTTTCTAAACAGCACATCACAAACAAAGAGGCAGGAGAGGAAGAAAAGCACGGGCAGAACTAACACACTGTTAACACTGGAGCCTGAGCCCGGCCCCATCTCCTCCATGTCTGTCTCCTTTCTCGCTTTTCAGAGATGGCAGACGCTTTGAGCTTCGTTAAATTGTCCCTTCTGCCCCTCCCCCACATCTCCCTCTCTCTCGTCTCCTTTCTCTCCTTCCCTCTATCTCCCCTCCACCGTCTCTCTCCCTTTCTCACTTACTCTGTTCTCGGCATCCCTCCTCCCTCTCCTTGTCCTCCTGCGCACCCCCCACCACCACCTCAACCGGCAAGTCTTTCGCCCTTAATCAGAAGGCTGCAGCTCCCCTCGCTCCTCTGCTTCCTCCCACCATCCTCCTCATCACCCCATCCCCCCTCCTCCTTCTATCCTTTCACCACCAGTCGCCCCGTCCCTCTCAGCACTCTCTCTCTCTCTCTACATTTTTCCTCTCTCCTCCCACCTCCACCCCACACCTCCTTCTACACCCCTGCAGTTAACGTCTGCCAAAGGCCGCTTCTGTTCATCACTCACTCATGCACTTAGCAACAAAAGACGTGTGGTAATTTCCCTGCGCGTGCGGCCGACCGCCGGCCCTGGTCACACCCTGAGGGGGTAGGGGGTGGTGGGTGGGTGAGGAGGGTGTTGGGGTGAGACAGTTTGCCTTGCCGCAGCTTGCCGCTGACCCCCATATCACGCATGATCGGCGCCGGGAGAGTGGCGTGCTGCGGCTGTGTGACTGGCAGACTGGGGAGATGGCGGTGGAGGGTGAGAGTTCTGTCAGGGAGGTGGCGGTGGGAGTGATTGTGTGTGAGTGCATATGGGGGGGTGGGGGGGGGGGGGTTGTTTCTGATGGCTGCCACCGGCCCTGGCCACCATGTCGTGTTTGCTAAAATGACTTCCTCGTGCAGCATTGTCACCAGCTCGCTGCTGCACCTGCTCTCTTCCTCCCCAGCCTCTGCAGATTCACTCTCTCTCTTTCTCTCTGACTGGTATTACCAGAGCTCTCCCCCTTTTAGTTTCTACAAACACTGCTTTTCAAATGACCACAAATTCTCTCTCTGAGTTTACACACAGCTGCACATCTGCACGACCTGTTACAGAGCGTTTCAAAAAACATACAGCACTGAACATCTGAATAAGAGACAGATTTTGTGCACAAAGCCAGAGAGGTGAAATACAGGTGAGCTTGCAAACACTTTTAGCACACGCCAAAATACTGTACACACGCGCGCACACACACACACGTACACACACACACAAACAAACAAACACACACACACACACACATAAACATGAAGCGTACATGTATGAGTAAAATCACAGCCTCCAAGGGGGAAAGGCATATTACTGGAATTGTCTGAGTGCAAAGCCCCTTTTCCCAGCAGTGAAAGAGTGAGAGAGTGAGGGAGTGTGTGTGTGTGTGTACGGAGGGGTAGTGTAAGTGAGGTGGTGGATGTGGGGGTGGAGGTATGGAGCGGGTGCGAGGACACTTCCATCCAATCTGATCAATGGTGATATTAATCTGAGCACAAGTCAGCCCCGCCGCCCCGGCATTTGATTAAAACAGGGAAGAAATATGACGTAACCAATAAATCTGTTTGTCAGAGCGGCACGTGGCTCGAGAGGAAAGGAAATACTGGCACAGATATGGAGAGGAGAAGAGAGGAGAGGAGAAGAGAGGAGAGGAGGTTGATTGACAGGGGGAAATGCAGGGGGGAGTGGGTGGGGGAGTGGATGGGGGTGAGGGGGGAGTGGCTGGTGACTGACCTCCTCAGCATTTGCACGCATGAGTGAAGCATTCAACCGAATCCTCACCTGCTTACCTCCGTCTGCACTTCCATCAAACTACCTCTCCCACCTTCTCTCTCTTTCCCTCCATCTCCCCCGGTCTCCATCTCTCACCCTCTCCCAGCAGCGCCCATGGATAACAGAATAATCCTCCTACCCTGCACTGGGAACATGAATGTGAGTGTGAAGATGGAAATAACACCAAAGAACGAGGTTGAAATGTGCATACAGTCCTAACATGTACGTAAACATGAACACATTTCAGTAGTATTAGATATAAATAAAATTTATTGAGCTTTGCTATTCTTTACTGGTATAGAATCATAGACTGTATATAAAGATGTGACCTCCTCCCACTATCCAGAACTGAAGCCAAAATATCCCGGATACAAACGCTGATGATGATGTCATTTGGAGCCAGAGTCTGTGCAGTGGCGATCGGGGGATGGAGCAGCTGTAGCAAGGTTGCGCCGATAGACACACTCGTGAGTCGGTCACAGCTGTCAATCATGACGTATCATTTTATATCATCAAACAAGTGATAAAAACCAAACTTATCAGAGAACTAAATGTGTATATGTTTGATATGTGCTTTTACGTTTTAGTTGTGTCCATTTCCCATCCGCCTGCAGTCATAAACACTGACTCCGCCCACCAGGGGTCAATCAAAACACTTTGGCTTCACTTTTCATGACGTCCATCTTTATTTACAGTCTATGTATGGAATACTTACCCTATTTTCCTGCTTCTCCTGGGAAGCTATAATTTGAAGCCTGGCATTTTCTAATGATTAACCCGTTGACTGAATTTTTTTCTATGGAAATGATTCTCATCGAAGAAAAGGCAGAAGCATGAATGCTGATTGTAAAAGCTGTTTCCAGATGTTAGTGGCTGTTTTGGACAGTGGAAAATAGGCTAAAGGTTCATTTAAACAACTGAACATCCACCCATTTTGCATTTACTATGTTTATTGTGTGTAGAAATAGAAAATAAGAGATTATTGGATGGATTCAAAGGGCTTGTAGAACTGCTTGTCGGCCACTCATGTTGATAGAAACCCCGCCCCACAACAACTTTGCAACATCGGACTGGGCGCGGGGGTTGTGTTCAACCATTTCCGTAGCATTTTGAAACCAAAGATCTGAAATTCACACTCCCTTCACACTGCGAATGGCCAGTGGAGCTGAGAGAAAAGCTGAGGTTCACACTTCTATCTTAAGCTTTCTTGTTTTGTTAAAACAACTTTTTCTGTCTCTTTTTTTGCGTAAATATATAAACTGCAACTCTGTGAATCTCTCCCAGGAGAGATGTGTCAGAATATGCACCATTATCATCATATTTTCGTCTCTCCTCTCTCCATGACAGCCAGTTTTTTACACAGTCTTTGAGTGTAGCCGTTTGATTTTCAACACGGTTGGACAGCGCGTTGAAAGAACTACATTTTTTAAATGAGGATTACCAGGATTAGTAACTCTTCTGACACTACTTGTTACTATAGTAAAAGTAATCACATTACTGTATTATATTACATTATATATATGTTTGTAACTGGAGGTAAGAAAGAACATGTTGCGTATGTGATGTTAATTAAGTTGAGGAAGCGATGACTCACATGCAATCTCCTCCTGTGTCACTCCTTCAGCTCGGGCTTTGAGCTCGGGCTTTGAGCCGCTCACCGTGGACACCGTCTGGACAGGAAAGAAGCAATCTTGTTTATACGCTTGTTTGTCACTTGTGTTAATCCTAATGAATGTTGTAAAGCATATAATTAAATATGTAAATAAAACATTTTAAAGACTTGACAACTTTAATAAAAACAAGTCGTCCTGTAAAGACTGTCATGTCAAGGGGCCGTGCTCATTTAGCAACGATCGTGGTTGTGTTAAGAGGCGGAGTAAAGCTGTATTTGCCCCAATGACTTCCCATGGATCCCCACCATCTGTGTGCAACTCTGCCATGAGCAATCCCCAAATGTCTGTCAAAATGAGAGGGGCACTGAATTAAGAAAATGGAGGGGTGAAGGGATAAAGAAGGATGGAGGAGGATGACAGAGAAAGGGAAGATGGAGAGTGGGGCCATGTAGGAGGATAGCAGACCTGGGTGTCACATGACCTCTACTTCATCTCACTGCGGGGGGAGTCAGGCAGACAAAAAGAACCTGTCAGCATCCACCTAAAAGAGCCAGCACGCACTCACACAACAACACAATGCCGTAGCCAGATAAACCTGAGCGGCAGAAGCTGATGCGGGAATGTTTTTATTTTATTTTGGGCCAAGCTCAACCTTCGAACATGAAGGCGCCTGGTATGAATAACCCATCGACCAAGAGAGATATCTGGCGAGCACAGAGGGGGGGCGGCCAGTTCTTGACATCTACCTTCACCGATATCGTACTGCTGTGTGGTCAGGAGAGGAAGAGGGATGGAAAGGGAAAAACCGTCACAGTGTTAATAAAATACTGAATTATACACCTGAAATGGCAGAGGTAAAACTGCAGGTTCCGACCCATGAAGGAAAAAGGTTCTTGGTTCAAATCCTGTGTCTGTGTGGGTGTTTCTATGGGTAGTCCAACTTCCTCCAGTTGGGTTAATTGGGAATTGTTAATATGCATGCAGGGTGTATCCCGTCTCTCCTCCATTGTCGGCTGGTTGTGGCTCCAGACCCCTGTGACCTAAAGGATTAAAGCATATTGGCACTGAACTTCGGTGTTAATCGCCAACCAGGGAGTCGTTCAATAATAATGCAATTCCTTGGGATACTGTACTGAGTGCATTAAGTTACACATGCCAGTGGAGCAGTGGTTTTTCCAGATGTGAGGTCTGCACTATGGCTCTCTGGGTGCTTCCAAAGTTGTTCAGTTGTGTGTTTGTTATCTTTTGGGCCCGTCTCTTAGCATGCAGTTTCACTTCCAGTGCAGTGATGGGTGAGGAGGCGAGAGCCATATCTGGGCCCTCTTGCTAATTGAGCACAGCACTGGACCCCAAGGTCTGCCTCGCTGACGCTTCCTTAATCCATGTCTGTTTAACGCTGGCTGTGCTTGAGTAATTAAGCAGATAATCTTCAATTAAACCAAGCTCGACCCCACAACCCCCAACCCCCAGCCTGAGACAGATGGGCCTTAGAGCACACAGCTCTTCTTCCCCAAGATAAATGGTCCACTCCCCTGCCACGCAGCCCGGGTGCTGCCATGCTTTATGGCAAGTGTGTGTGCCATTATCATTTATTACCGCAGGACTTAAATATTGCCGTGTTGACACATTCTTGGCCTCGCTTATTGCACTTTGTTTACAGTGTGTTTTCAACATCGTTTATTTTTAAATTCACATTCATCCTAATTTTCACTTTGATTTATGTTTTTGAGTACAGCAAATTGTGATACATATATTTTAAATCTTCACTAGGTTTTCCTCTCTACGGAGCCCCTAAAGGGACATGGGTTAAAAAAAAAAAAAAAGAAACGTATCTCGTGCGCACGAGAAAGTATCTCGCGAGCACGTGAAGGTATCCCGCGAGCACGAGAAAGTATCCCGTGCGCACGTGAAAGTATCTCTTGCGCACAAGATAGTTTTCTGGTGCGCACGAAAAAGTATCTCGTGAGCACGTGAAAGTATTGCATGCCAGGTATATTTCGCGTTTTCAGAAAAGAGAATAAGTCCACTTCTGCAGCCATTCTTTGATGCTAATGATCTTAATGAGCACAGGCGTACGGTCAACTACATGTGCTTAACGAGATACTTTTTCCTGCGCACCAGAAAACTATCTCGTGTGCACGAGATACTTTCGCGTGCGTACGGGATACTTTCATGTGCGCACGGGATACCTTCCCGTGCTCGCGAGATACTTTCTCGTGCACACGCGATACTTTCATGTGCGCACGGGATACCTTCCCGTGCTCGCGAGATACCTTCCCGTGCTCGCGAGATACTTTCTCGTGCTCGCGACATACTTTCTTGTGCGCACGAGATACGTTTCTTTTCTTTTTTTTCTCCCATGTCCCTTTAGGGGCTCCGTACCTCTCCAATCTAAAATTATAAAAGAAAGAATTCTAAAATACTCCAAATATATCAGATATTGTATAAAAAACACTATAAGGTTCATAAGGAATCGTTAACATGGTTTAAAAACTTTCATTATAAAAGTGATCAGAACCCATACTCAATATTTCATCATCACTGTTGTTCTTATACAGCTTAAGCTTAATTAAATAGTATTAAGCCATATTCTAAAGAAGCGAGTCTTGGGGCTTGACCTTCACTCAAAACAGATCTTATGATAAAAAAGTCTAATAAATGTATGTAAGTAATTAAAGGCCCAAATGAAAAAAACACTACTTTTATTGTGTTTTTCTGTGCCTTCATCTTCTTCATGTTGAGATATTAAAGCACTGATGTCACGTGTAAATTATTTCATCATTTGGCTAATAGACTGCTACAGGGATGATGTATTTTTATAGGCCAACATGCAAATTTCCTCTTGTATAAACCTTAAAATTCCTATTATTTGCAAGGTTATTGCAGGAAATAAGCTCTGTGACCAACAAACGTTCACACATTGTTCAGCAAGAAACTGCTATGATCTGTTAGAGCTCCAGTGCAATCAACACAAAGTAAAAAGCTAATGTCACTACTTAATAATCTGAATAAACACCACTGTTTCACAAATTCAGCATCACCACCACTAAACTCCCACTAAACCACTTCCAACTCGTGGTTTGATTTGGTCTGCTAAAACCTTTCCCTCTCCGGCAGTTGGCAATATTTCTGAAGAGTGAGTTAAACACAGAAGTGCTGCTCACTTACTTTGAGTGGGGTGACGTTTCATTGCAGTACCACATTGTGGTACCATTGAGGAGCCTTGCTCGTGCTGCGTGCATTACAAATTAAGTAGAGTTAAACTTTTAATGAGACAGCAGAGGTGCCAGCCAGTTAAGCTGTGTTCAAACAAATACAGGCAGGTGCTAACCAATCATATCACATTAATGCAAAAGAAGGGCAGCTGGTGAACCTGAGTGTGTTTCCCTGGTTGTGGATTTATTCAACTGACAGATAGCATCGTACATTAGCACGACAATCAATGTCCTGAGCATGAAACTGATCGTTGTGTCGAGGGAATCTGATTTGCAAAATTATTTTTTAGGACTCATTCCTGTTGATGTTCAAATCCTTCCAACCTGGCTATGGTTTACTCCCTGTAAAAGGTAAATCCCATTTCAACGCAGGTACTGAAACACAAAGGTAAGAATTTAGGGTTAAAACAGCAGGACAGACAATGTGTGAGTAATTCAAAGAAGAGAAGGAAAGTGTCATTCAGTGATGGTCATCTATGTGTTTTGGCACAATCTTAATCAGCGAGTTTAACAGACAACACATCAGCAGGAAACCTTCAGCGTGGGTTTCAGTGGAGCCGTTATTCTTTCGGCTTCTGTGGGCTTCAGCTCTGGATGAGAAAAACAGGCAGCGACTCATAGAAATCTATGAAATATGTCAGCGGGTTACAGATAAAACTTGCTCACGAACCGTGTAAAATATGTGCTTATTTATTGAGCTTAAATAAGACCCAGAATCCCCCTCACCCAAAGCACATACATTTAATATGCCTTATGGGACCTCGGTGCCATTTTAGCCTCACGCTAACGATCTATACAAGCTTATCAGTGCTGCTAACACGTGCACATAAACCTCTCTCCCTCTCTCTCTCCCTCTCCCTCGATCTCTAACCACTCCTGTTTCCACAGCGATAATTAAGCCATCAAAGCGCGCAACCATGCCCATCCTCCGTCTCTAAGGTGAAAATACAGGCCCACATGTCAAGTGGAGCGCAGCCACCCGTGTGTCTCTTTAAAGGGGAAGACACAAGGGACAGGCAGAGAGAGAGAGAGAGAGAGAGAGAAGAGAGAGGAGTGTGAGAGTGTGTGTGTGTGTGCGCGCGAGTGTGTGTGTGTGTGTGTGACTATCACCACAGCAGCTGCAATGGGCTGCTAGACAACACAGTGTGACGTAGGTTGGATGTGTGATACCTGCTGCCACAACGTGCTGAAGAGCCACAGAGGACTGTTTGTGTTCAGCTTGGTTTCTTCAGCACTTTTTTATGAAAAAAGAGGAGTTAATGAGGTAAAATACAGCCGGGGTGTGCAGGTGCACTCACACATATATCTGCCTTTTCCTATCACACACACACAGACACACACAGACACACACACACACACACACACACACCTGTCCCAATGTGCTGCTTCCTGCTCTTTCAATAAATTCCTCCCACAGACACTCTGCTGCATGTGATCAATCAGTGATTTTCAGCGCGTCCCAGCAGTCATATGTTTATTTCCTTGTACCAACATCCCACCTCATCCATATCTGTTTTATTTAATGATCTCCTACATTTCCCAGCATGCCTTTTGACATTCCCCCAACACTGCAGTTGATACTTGTCGGATTCACATGTGTATTTGATTAAAAACATGACCAAGTGCCAACAAAGCCATGCTGCCTTGAGGATCCACATTACGTACACTGAGACATCTGCCGCCTTCTATATCCCCACAGACCCCAACATGGCAACACACATGTGATTATGCCTTATGGACCCAGAGTGCTTTGAGCAGAACAATACGTGCATCCACTGTCCATGTCTGTGTCTTTTTTCAGACCATCAATCTGCAGCAGGATGAACACCTCAGAATTACATTATGTCAGCATGTGTCATTCTGGTCAAAGGTGGTCGACCGAATTATTGATGACTTCAATGTACAACACGAAGCTTCGGCCACTGGGCGTCCCTAAACCAGAACAATAACAAAAGAGTTTGAAGTAGCATTGGATCATGGGAGTTGTTGTCTTCACCATCATTTCTTGTCCCATAATCCTCTTGGGTCGCTCGATTCCCCTGTGCTTTTGTGGTTTACTGGGAGAGTCTCAGCGACTGAACGTGCAGCAAATGATAATAATCGTGATCCAATACAATCAATGGAAAGAAAAAAAGAACAAAATGGTGAACAATGGAATTCAACTGAATCGTCCTGTTACCTTCAATAAAATTGTGGATTTTTCTGCATTTGAACATTGTTGGAAACATTTTGAATAATATAAGTACACAAGTCAAGAAAATATTAAACATTTAGTCAATTTCATTTTTAAACAAATCAATGGACTCAGAAAAACAACCTGCACCTCCACTTGTCAACTAACATGTCACATTTTGTCAGAAAATACATGCGCAACCGTTTCAAGGTAATCCGATGGAGAAACCTTGAAATGCAACCAAACTGAAATACCAACTTTTCCACAAAAGTAATGTTGTAATGGTAAAATAAAGCAAAGGGAAACAGGACTTTACAGTAGAGGTGCAGGGAAAAAAAAATATTATCTATCAATCAGACAAGTTTCCTATCAAAGCCTGGCTACTACTTTAACAGCAAACAGTTAAAACAGGACTAGCGTTCCTTACCGGACAGGACATTTTATTTTTGTAAAATCTGTCATTTTGCATATATTTGGAAACTGAACAGGAATGCTTAAGTTTCTTGAAGCTCCATTCAGTTTCAACAAATGATTGGATTATAAAAGTAAACATTATAAAGGTTCTCAAAGTGGTGTCGTCTTTCTCTCTTATTTTGATATTCAGCCCCACGTCCATGTGTGTCGGCTCCTGTTCACATGATTTGTTTGTGGATTCGCTGAACAGGTGCACAGGTGCAGATGTACAGCTCACTACGTCAGGAGCAGACCTAGAAACTGGCTCGGCGCGATGCCAGGTTGGTAAACTTCACCCCATCCCAGCTGTGACAGAACATCAGAGCAGGACAAACCCCCACAGGCCTCATCCAGTCAACTACAGGCCGGGCACGCGTATGAGGACGGACACAACACAGAGACTGATCTCAAAACCAGACGAGTGCAGAGTGTCTGAACCAGTGGCTTGTTTTTCATAGCACAGATACAAGTTGAAGCTACATCACAAGTTGCTATCACAAAAATTGAAACTGAAAAATCTTCTTTTTCATTACCTGTACAAAATTTCAATCAAACATTCAATAAACCCTAATATTTCCTGATTAGAAGTGATACTAATGACATGTTGAATACAAACAAGAAAGCTGATATTTCCATAATTTGGATCTCTACTGTAATTGTGTGGTTTGAGCTTTTTGAGTAAACGTATAAATTACTGCCTGACTGTCTGACGGGGATCTTTGGAATTGGAAAAAAAGAGTGAAATTGAGTAAAACTTGCGAACAATATACATTTTTTAAACTGAATTATTTAACTGCTGTTACGTCAGGTTCAAATGTATTATTTGAAAAGCCTGTTAACTTGGCTAGGTTAGCAAATAAGACAATACAACACAATGAATAAATAAATAACTGGTATTACACTTAGATTTCACAGGATTATATGTACATTTATTTTGGTGATTCTAATAATAAAAAAACGTGTTTGTTTCAATTATGACAGGTTTAATATTTCATATTAACGTCACCATCCAACAATGTGTTTACATACACTGATTCTCCGAATTGAACAAACAGCGAAAAAGTCAATTCAGGTCAAAACCAAAGCCACATGTGAAGGCTTTGCAATGCTTGTACATGCACACGTATGTGCACGCACACACACACACACACACACACACACACACACACAGTCTGTGGGGATTGTGGACAACTGTTCTTTACCGGCTGGTTGCCTCCCCTCATGTTACTGACAGCTCCTAATGGCAGCGGTAGACCTTGCGTAATTAGGAGACCGCACGCCTGCCATGACGCCTGTCTTTCAGAGGCCAATGCTCCCTGATGTTTTCCTACACCGCCAATAAGCACACCACCACCAGCAACACACCACACACACACACACACACACACACACACACACACACACACACACGCACGCACACACAATAACTCCTCTGCTGCCCCCTGAATGGCTGCCGTCTGCTCTCCCTGGCGCAGTGCCCCCGGTGGCAGCACGTCCGCCGTGTATCCCTGTGTAGCAGTACCTGGGGGAGGTAATTATCGAGATGAGCAGCATGACTGAGGAGGGCCTGGCTTGTTTGAGCATGCGTGCACGTGGGAGGGAGGAATCATGTCAGTGTATCTAAATCCCAAAACTAAGACATGGCCCAACAGGCCAACCCCCCCCCCCCCCATACACAAGAGGAGATTTACGTTTATATATCCCTCATTTCAACCTGCACTGCACCCCCTCGCTCCATCTGTCTCATCTCTCTTTCCTTTAGTTTCATTTTTCCTTTCCCTGATTCAAGCCATTAACCAAGCTGCTCTGTCACACCTTAACGCTCATTTCACCAGCCGAGTTCCAGCCAATCCCAACGCTCCACATTACAGAGGTGACAACAAAAGTTCCATTACATCTAAATATCTCTTAATAATTCCTCCCTCAGGATTGGTATCAAGCGCTTTCACCACGATTAGGTAACGCCTGAGCCAAGGAGAGACTGGAATTGCAGAGAGGGAATAAGGGACGGGTGATTATTCTCAGGCTAGGGGTGCTCAGGAGCCATCGCGGTGGGCTTGTGATGCTTCACAAGAGAGAACCAATTGTGAAGAAGAAGAATTTACACGCAAAGGAAGGGAAACACTGAGGAACGCAGCAAAGGACGAGTACTGTTAATGAGCACATGGACACATCAGGTAGGTGTGTCTCAGTGTGACACATCGCTATGTTCTCATTTGTCCCCAGATTGAATACATATACATGATAAATCTCTGGAAAATTAAGGTCGCCCGTGTGATTAATCCTTCACTGCAGGGGCTGATGATGTGGTGATAATGGAGCAGGTCTGTGGTCTCCGGTCAGCGGCCAGTGGTCTTGAAGGGGAGAGAGACATAACCTTTGTCTCAGGGACGGCAGATATATGAGCCAGGCGAGTGCCAAGGATTATACACAGAGGTCCTCGCGGAGAGATGGAGGGGGGGGGGGGCCTGTGACCGTGGAATAATTTCAGCCTCCCTCCCTCCCTCCATCCCTCCCTCGAGACCACACGCTGTCTGAGCCAGCCACCACCACCACCACCACCACTCCGCCGCCCCACTTCTTCCTTCTTCCTACCCCCCACCCCCTCAACTCTTTCCCTCCACCTCTCCCGCCAATCCCCTAACTGCCTGCCGATGCCGGATGTCTCTTCTTCTCCTCTTCAACGTACTGGGGGGATGGGAGGGAGGGGGGGAACAGACAGAAACTAGAGTCAGGTTCCTGTGCTGCTGCTGCTGCTGCTGCTGCTGCCGCCGATGCTGAGTGCTGCAGCAAATCATCCCTGCATTAGGAATATGGGCAATTAGCACTGTGGCACATCCCTGCAGACACACACCACACACACTGTACACCCGCACGCACGTGTACGAGCACACGTAAAAACCAAAATATGACCCGCTAATCCACATTCAGATGTAAAACAACATCTGCATGCATCTTTATACAAGTGAGAAGGATGTGTAGCCACTTGCAGTATTTCCATATGATAAAATATCAGAAATAAGCACTGGATGTTCAGTTTTCACAGATTTTTTTTTCTTCAACACTGAAACAAAAAAACAATTACAGCTGCACGAACCTTTTCAAATAAGGTGTTTCAAATCTCAAAGACCATGCAGATAATTTCTAGCAGACATCCCTTCACAATAAATCCATCTTCAGCATTTAAGTGTCGTGTATATGCAGGGGGGTGCAAAGCGGCAGTTGCCGTTCCACCTTAAGAAAGGTACCTTAAAAGATTATCTCGGTTATTTCACCGCCACTGAGCCGGCACTAATAGTCCAAGGCAGATATTGAAGAGCAGCGCAGGGCCGCAGAGATCTATTAGAAATTCCCATCTACGCGCCTCATACATATTGATTTCTGACACCAAGCAGCGATGAAAGGCCCAGGGGAATAATATATTTAGCAGGGTTTGCAGTGAGGAGGTCACAGAGTGCATAAAGATTAGCTGCACAGACCCCTGACAGGACGATGTGTGAGCCCAAATTGTAGACAGAAAGGCACGCACTAATGCACGACTCACAGACACACACCTTAACATGCACGCTCACACACACACACAGATATATGCAAACACACCGGATATATATTCACACATTCCAAGTGGAAAGCTTTTGTGCATCTCCATGGTGTTGGAGCAGGGCAAACTGGGGCTGCTATACTTTTTTAAAGTTGTTGCCACTCACTGGATGAAAAAATAACAACAAGAAAAAACGTGCTGAAAGTCAAAGCTCCACCACTGGATTATTTTTCTCAGAATGCAACCTTTTGTCTATTTGTGAGCAGGAATCCAATGTTAATTAATTCAGCCAATATTCAACACTGTGTTCAGCGTGATCTAAGGCAGCTTATAAACAAGGGCCTCCAGTGGAGCCTGTTTACTCCTCTGTCTGCTGAAATGCAAGCAGAAGGGTTAGACGAGGGCAGAGCATCCATACAGGAGGTGGACACACAAACAGATTTAATGTTGCAACACCTGTATTATTACCAGTTTTCAAAAGAGGTTGATTATACTATATATATATATATATATATATATATATATATGTGTGTGTGTGTGTGTGTGTGTGTGTGTGTGTGTGTGTTATGTGTATTTTATATATCTAGTTATTTCATTACTTATGTAAAAGTATCTAAGCATTATTTAAGTACTATATACAATTAAATCCAATGCATTTATTGTCATTGCCCAAAATTAAGTGTTCCTGTGGAGAGTAAGCGGCAAATTAACACATTACAGTCTAATAAATAAATAGAAAAACACAAAGAATAAAATGTAGGTTGTATTATACATCGCAACATTGCACGTGATGATATTGAACAGTGGGATATCATTCGACTTGGTTAAGTTATGTTATGGCATTCTTGCTTTGTTGTCAAAGCACTTTGTAAACTCTGTTTTTAAAAAAGTGCTATATGAGTCTAGAAGTGGAACTTTAAAGGACGTATTATAAATAAAATGTATTGTTATTATTGTTGTCGATAAAAGGGCTAATAGCAGCTAGTCACTAGTGAGATCTCAAAACATACCTTGCTTAAAAAAAAGGTCCAACAAAGCAACAAGCATGTGGTCAAACAGTCATTCAGGTTGAAACAAGATGAAAACTGTTATATCAGCGAGATCACAACTTTACCCGAGAGTTAGCGCACCCGTGATGACGCCAACAACCCATCTGGGGGTTTGCCTTCAATCTGCATGCTCGTCTGACTGCACATTTGTGTTGCCTCATTTGGACCTATTTTTGGCAACCTATTGTTTCTGCTCTACACGAGTTTAGCATTTGCTTTGGTGAAAACATTTTTTTTCATCACAGATGATAGAAATGGCTAGAGCTGCAAAAAGAAGATGTTTGTGTTACATGTACAAACAAATCTTTAACAGCTCAACAATCAGTAGCTTTTAGGATTTCTGCTCCTTGCTGCTGAGCAACAGTGCCGCTATCACCTCAGACATAATATATGCAGAACATTACTTCATCGTTAAAGTCATATTAAACACCACAGAAAGTAGCATCATCTATTTTCTAAAAAGTTCCTGTCTATGTCTACACCCCTCATGTGCTTAACTCGGTCTATTGCTTCCTCCCTCCGGCATTTCGCAGTCTTGGTTGGAGACCTGCGCTGTTGGAGAGGACGAGTGTGGTGGGGGCGACCAGAGTGATTCTGTGATGAGCTTGTCCAGGTGAAAGGGTAATTGCTTCAAAGAGGGTAAGACCACTGAGAGCGAGGCTGCGACCAGCGAGAGGGAGGGCTCGACTCCTCCATGAGAGCACTCAACACTGCCTCCCCATCCATCCATCCTCCTCACCCCTCCCTGCTCTCACCTAGCTCCTGCATGCTCAATGCCATTGCCATTACCGCCTCTTCTTTTTTTTTGCTCTCTCCAGTCCCGCTCTCCCCTCCTCCTTCCTCCCCTCCTTCAAAGCGCCACTCGGCAGCCTCTTCAGAAATTACAATTGCTCAGGGTTTAGGCAATTTGACCAAATGCACGGCTCCGCATGTAAGGATTGGGAAAGGAAGGAGGGGGCGGTTAGGACTGCAGGGTGAGCCTGGGGGGGACTGGAATGAAATTACCAATTCAATGGCTGGAGCACCGCACGACAGTGGCAAACCGTGGACATGAAATGAGGATTATCCGATTTTAGGAGGGGGCGAAAAGTACCACAAAGAGTCTAAAGTCCACGAGAGCTGACGCCCCCAAGTTTCCTTTGATAACTGTCTAAACCAAAATTTTGATTTTTGCCAAAAAAGCTCATTGTTTCACAGAGATTTGTAAGAGTAATGTTCCTTAAGCATCTTATTCAACTTGCAATCACAGGGAGTTTATTATTGTTGGTGAGTAGTTATGGGGAAGTGAGTAGGCAGAGAGATAATACCTCTTTCCTGGCTGATGACATTTGCCCATTTCAGGAAGAAATACAAAACAAAGACAGAGCTGATCTCTGAGCTGAATTTCCACAATTCAAAAGCAATGGAAAACCGCTGAAGTTAAGATGAGAAAAATGTCTGAAATCTAAGATAAATGCTTATTTTTCCAGGGTTAAAAACACAAGATCTAATTTCACACCAAGAGACGTAATAGACAGCGCCACCATGGGTCATAAATGCATTGTGGGAGCCTCCAAGTATTCAGCTCTGCCTGCTCTGAGGACAATTCCTGATTTCCCACTTTATCTGAATGGTGGGCTTCAGAATGACAGACCATTTTAAAGAAAACACTTTTCTTCTAATCAGAGATCACAGATATCAATGCAGCTCTTCTCGTCTAAGATTTAATGTGTTTACAGTGATGCATGATTGGAATAATACCACTTCAATACATTTGTTGCAGACCCTGGAGTTGTCTTAAAGTGCCAAACAGAAACTAAAGATACATTTCTGTCAGTTGTCATCAGCCGTCAAACCACAGTATGACAGCCTGATGAGGCCAGCCGTCACACCTTGATGACAAGCCTCACAGTTGGGATGACGTGAAAAACAAGCATAAGCTAATCCTAATGCAAAACCTATGAATTTGATGAATCACAATCATTTCGTGCGCTGTGATGAATGGCGATGATGCTAACTACAACCATTCATCAAGCCACCATCAGTTATCCTAAGGTGGCTTAATGTTTCATCCACTCAGACCTCAGAGAGAGCGAGCAGCCATCGCTCATCACTGCCGACCGGGAGAGCTCCTCACACATTTCAATCTTGTCTTGTCATCTCCCCCCTCAGGTGCAGACACCCTCCCTCCAAATCATCATTTTTATCAGCACCAGTAAACCTCGGACCCTGGACAGCATCGAAGATGCAGATTTTTATGGGCTGGAGAAAAATAAAAATCAGTGAGCCTTCTCTGTTAGTTTGTGTGTATTTTTTTGTAGGAGCAGTGATTGGGCCGGGCGAGACGGGGCTGAAAGGGGTAGCTGCAATGACAGCCGGTCTTTCAGCGTGTTGGTTACAGTAAATTAGCATTCGAGCCACACTGCGCGTTTAGCACTTTGCGATTGGGTTCAGCAGAGGCCTCGCCCAGACTGTCCCTGGGGGAAACTTTGGCAGCAGTACAGCGGCACGATGGGCGGGACCGAGCTGTCAAAATTAGATAATAAAGCACCGCGGCGCTGGCGGATAAATGCGTGTGAGAGGGCATCCATCTTGCAAGCGTGTTGCTGAAGAGGATGCTGCTAAATGACAGCGAGGGCTTTTGTGTGTGTGCATGTGTGTGTATACTTGCATGAGATGACTGTGGGGAACCGAAGTGAATCCATCCGTTTTTTTGTAGCTCAGCTTAGCTGTATATAAAATCACATATAAAAAATTGTAATCAGTGTCTTTGTATAGGAAGAAAAAAGACAAGAATGAGGGAAGGAAGTGTTTTAAAAGGAAATATTAGAGGTTGAAAAAAAGGGAGGAGTGACAGAGAGAGAGAGAGATTGAGGAAGGAAATCAAATGTCGGCCCTTAACCTTTCCCTGATAATGTGTGGCCTGCTGAACCAGCAAAGTCCCTGATGTTTCATCAATACTCCTAATTAATGTGCGGCTGCCATATTCTGGACATATACAATATGGCTGAGTAATGCAATCGATAATATTCATATTCTATATCCTTCTCTTCTTAATATGTACATGCATTAATATGTTCAGCAGTTGAGGCCAAGTCAGGATAAGTCTGGTGATATTTTAAGTTCTTATTTTTGAATGTAGCTTATTCCTCTGCACCACAGAGCTCCATGATGTGCTGTGACACTTTTTAGTTTATTCATAGGCAGTCAGGTGTATTTGTCTTATACTGTTCTAAAGGCACGTCCTGTTCCAGAGCAAAATGACTTGAGGAGCGTCTGAAATTAGTTGAAGTGAATTCATGCAGACACTCAAAAGTGGTTGATGTGCGCCAAAAACTGATTAACGCCCAGATATGCCTTTTTTAAATCAGGTCCAAATATGTCATAAGATGCAAATTTAATATTGAAATATCTTTCTGAGGGAGCAAAATATTAAACTAAGAATGCAATGCATGTTTTGGCACCCCCCTCTTAGAACCAGGACAACTTAAAGGTCAGCTGTGGAGCTTATGACCACTAGTAGCGCTATGGAGCAATGTTTTAATGAGTGGGTCCTCGTTAAGCAGGTTATACAACATGCAGTCCTGCCGCCGTCCTCCTGCGATCCCCTTGATCGACAGGTGGTGGCGATAATAAGAAATGTAGCAATGCACCAATTAAGGCAATGAAGAAGAAAAAATATGTTGAATGAGCACATGAATGGATGTTGAAGAATGTTCTTTGTTTGCAAGAAAAAAGGATTTGGGAGCAACTTATCAAATTATAAGAATATGATACCAAGCATTGAATATCAACATTCAAATCTTACTGGGAAACTAAATTAGCAGCTGAAAACAGCCTTTGTCACATTCACTATTTACTTCCATTACAGTGAATTAGCTTTTTGAATGATTTATTAGATTTACCCCTTCAGTAGGAACAGTGGATTGGCCGGTTAAAGCAGAAAGTACTGAGATACAGACTAATGTGTTTTTAGTTTTGGTCTTAGAAGAATAAAAACAGAATATTCTTTGGGTTATTACAAAAAAACAAAATGCTTTATTCTTAAAATAGGTAATGAGTGACTTTAGACTTATGAAGGTCTTTGACAAATCTTCCATCTTAATTCGAAGGGCTTTGCCTTCACAGTCCTTATTTCCCAATGAATGCTTTCGGAAAGAAGGCAAATTTTTCGAAAACTGAGGTAGTGCTCACACTCCTCTTTATGATTCTCTCTCTAAAAACAACCTGTCTTTATAATGTTCCACGTGTATCTGGCCCAGAGTAACACTTCACAAATCGAGATATCTTTCATTTCATCATCTGTCGTTCATTCTCCTTGATGTACTTTGTGCTCGCATTGTGAGCGGCGCTGCAGCGTCTTGATTAATGTCTTTTTCAGAGAGGTGGTGCTAATGGCTCTTTAATTGCTGTGACTCCCTATCCGAGCTTCCAGGGTTTCTGGAGGAAATGGAAAGTTTATGTGTTTCCATGCAAAAATAGCCCCTCTCTGTCATGCAGGTATTGCTGTAATGTTGGAGTGTTAATAACTTGTAAAAAGCACTGGCGCAGACAAAGTACTGAAATCTTTCTCTGAGGTGCTTGTGCTCATCCTGGTAAAGAAATGCTTTTTATTGAATGGTCACATGGAACAGCTTTTGACTCATGCATCTGTTTCTAATATTCATTGGAGAAGCATCTGTATGTTTTGGTCGAAGTTTCACAGACTGTCCAAAACCAAACGGACCCAGGCACGTATGACTAAGTGCACACACAGACACACTGATCTGGTTTTGTGAAAAGCCCAGTCTCCGGCCAGCAGGAATCCTGTATCTCGGCCCACGTTCAGAGGGGAATATGCAGCAGGCTCTTTGTTGTGTTTTTCTCTGCAAAGTTTATCTTATCTGGGGGTTCATAAAGTAGCTGCCATGAAGCAGGAAGCAGGGAGAAGCATGGCAGCGCATGGTGGTCATCTATCACCAGGGCACAGGTTTACTCCATGGAGTAAATTCAACAATAATGTCAACTATTACCAACATTAGCTGATATTAAAAGTATACTATAAGCTGCAATTCCCATCATGCAATGCCATCCCAACAGGACATCATTATGACAGAAACAATAAAAGGGCAGACAATAATAATAATAGGCCAAAAATGAAATTAAAAAACATCATAAAATGGGGACAGTTTGCCTCATGTAGCTGAAAATCGACAGGTTTTGCAGCAGGTAGCAGCACGATTCACCCTCCTCTTCCCATATTGACTGTCATGCAGAGAGATATTGGAAATCACTTTTAGAGAGAGTTGGGGTATCAGGTGTAAACTGCTGCAAATGAACAGTGAGTGATCCGACATGTGAAGGAGTTTATCATAATCTGATTAGAAGTAAGGAATGTCGTCCATCTCTAACTATTTCTCCCATGTCCATCCTGAAATTTTTATCATGTTATTCATTTTTCCCTGAACCAGTCTTTTCCCAAATTCATAACTGCAGGTGCCTCATTACAATTTTCCACCTACAGTATGCTAACACTTTGTTACAGTATATCTGCTCTTCACTATCAGCAGCCAATATGAAAACCTAATACACTTCTTCTTTGATTAATATCCATACGTTCTCAATCACTTAGAGTCATGTTATATAGAATACACTGTCAAAGACTTCAACAAGGTGATCATGAGGCATTAAAGCAGTACACCCAGTTGCACTATGGGATCTTTAATACTCACTATTACATTTTAATGACACAAAGCGTCTGGCTGAGATCAGACAGCCGTGCACGTCCTCCCTCCTCACCGTCTGACTGGCGTGTCTCCAGTTTAATGAGCATTAGCATGAAAATCCAGCAGAAGTTTTCAGTACAACTATGAACTAGGGCTTCACGTTTCAAAAAATTCACGTTTGAACAAAGGAAATCTTGTTTGAACGCATTCAAATACATCCTGATTGGTTTACTCCTGAATTAATGTCGCTCTACACATTCATGTTGCTTCAGCTGTGTCACTACTCAGCCGTTTTCAGACAAAATCCGGAGAGTTGGCTCGGGAGTTTCCCCAGAGTTTTCCTTTCGCACATGCACGACACAGCAGGAGGTTTTCTGCACAGCGCGTTCACAACAGCAACAAATCCTCTGCATTATTCAGGCAGGAGGTGGAGCAGCCGGGTGCAGCAGACACAGACAGGAAGTGACTTATTGACTCCGCTGCGGAGATCACGTGATTTTCACACACAGACACTGGTATCACCACAAACTCTCTTGACATTCTTGTCGGTGTGTTCTATGTGTATCTCGTTGCTTTTTCACCAGATACTTGTTTTCTTTTAGTTTTTTCCATTTTAACGTCTGTCGTGCATCAGAGGTTTCATCAATCCCCCCCAGTCGCTCGCGGTGAATCTAGCTGAGGATCCCCTACTGTGTTCACACATAGACTTCTCCTGGATTTCTGCGGACACTATAGTAGGAGGTCAGGCAGAGAGAAAATCTGCAGAGACTGCGTAGCGTCTCACTCAGACATTTGCGTTCACACATGCACCTCCTCCACAGAAAATACAGCAGAACTGCGTAGTCCAGTCCAGTGCATGTCTGAAAGCAGCTTTAGATATATCTTATAAACCCCTAGTCACTTTTTTATGACTGAAGCTTATTGGCTGGGAGTAAATTAATCTCTTCACGTGGTATTCTAAATTCTTATAATGTTTTAGTCGTGAACTACCCGGTCCTCCAGTTGGCACGTCTGTGATGGCCAGTCACTGCCCATCTTCTCCTGGCTTCTAGCTCATCTCCCCCTGTCTTTTCCAGAGCCAAAAAGAGGCTTTATTTGCTTCCTCCCCCAACCTGTGAGCAGCTGTCCTTCTCTTCCGTGCTGCTATTCTCAGAGCCGTGAGCATCTCCCCCACAGACTGTGCCAGGAAACCCCTGAAGCCAACCCCAACTGGAAGTAGCCAGGTCTGCCACCCTTTCTCTTTGCATTGTTGGACAAGGTTCTGATACTTACTGGTACTTTCCTCTTCAATGCCTTTTCACATCCATCTTCCCATGAGATGATGCCATCTGTATCTTGCCTGTTTAAGTCTTGTCTTGCAGTCAAGGCAAGTCAAGTCTTGCACCCTCACAGTATGTGTGCCAGCGAGTCTCTTTTTCCACATAACTTGCACAGTGGGTCCTCCCTCATTCTCCACCTGTCCAGCTTTGTTGGTGTTGTACAGCGATCAGAGCAGCAAAGAGATGTAGAAGAGCTTCAGTCTTCAAAGTTCAGGCCATGTGATCTTTTATAAGTCCCAATTTGTCCAAGCTTACTCTACCAAAGTTCTACACTCCTGAACTCCTCAGTCTATTTCCCCCTTAGAGGTGGTTGCTTCCAAAACCTCGTCTCCCAAAACGTGGGTTCCCATTGATGCTCTTAAACTTCAGCATACTTAATGATAATTCAGCTGCACACTTGCATCCTGATCTTATGGTCACACCACTGACCTTTTCATCACAACTGTGCATCATCTCAACCAGATACAAAAACCCCACTTATATCCAGCAATTACATTTTAACTGGTTGTAAATCCACAATTATAATAAAATAAACCTCTGTCTAATCCTTTGATGAATAAAGACCAGTCAGTGGTCTAGTGTCATCTGACCCTGTTTAATGTCAATTGGCCAACGGTCAAACGGAAGCTTATATTAGAAACTTAAACCCTTGTCTTTTTTTAAAATTAAACATTTTCTTTGTGAGCACAGAAATACTACGGCTCCCATAAAAACACTACAAGCACAGCAGCGCAAGTACTTACATCACCATAAGTACCTGTATCCATAAAACTCACCACCACCCTCTTAGTAAAGTCATTTTTAATTTCCTAGTTATTATATGTGGTGTCTAATTTTTCGAGGGATCATTTTTCGCAGCGTTCAGTCCTCATGTCCTGCAGACGTCTTGTGAGGTGATGACCCCTGACTCACTGATCGTCTCACTGCTTCTGTTGTAGCTGAGACTTTTAGGCTTTGAGAATCTAGGGCTTATGAGAAACATTCTTCAAAAGTAAAATAAAGTTATAAATTACATATAAATTGACATTTGATGTTTAAAAAAAATCTCTATTTATGATCCTTGCCACAGTGTTCAGAAAGGCTCTGTACCAAGGCTGTATTGTTAGTTATGAGAATAGTTAAAATGGTTTTGAGACTGGTTTTCTCAAAGTTATTAATTTAAATGGAAATAGTGCAATTTCACATCGTCAGTTTGGATAATGCAGTGATCAGAATACCCTAAGCAGTTCCTCAAATTAGCATCTAACTCATAAAATATTCCCACATCATTCAGCTACATCTTTATTCAAACAAGTGTAAACTGTAATATGTGTGAAGATGAATGTCAGAAGTGTTTCTATGTACATTTAGAAATTTAGCGTACGTTACCCCTAACCTTTGTATTGGCATAATTTTAAAGCTATTGTTAATATATCTGGTGCAACTTGTTTGGCCTCATGCATCGAAACCATCAACAACAAACTGGTACTTTTTTGTGTGCAACCCTGTAAAATAAGTGCACAATAAATCCTCTATTTCTCAGTGGCCACAATGCCGGTGGTCGTTCATTTCTCCATTTCCATCTTTTGTGTGTGTGTGTGTGTGTGTGTGTGTGTGTGTAGCAGGGGAGGTTTGGGTGGGCATATCGTTAATAACGGAATAGTGATTCATCATTTAATTATGATTTGACAAATGCTTGCGCCTTCCCCATTCTCAGCATCCTCCTCCCTTTCAATTCTCCGCTCTGCCAAACTGTCACGCACTCCCCCCGTGGGATTAATTCGAGCTGTCTGTCTTTGTGAGGCTGCCGGCGCTCTCGGGGCGGCGGGTGCACGACACTGTCAATGAACAGAGAGCCTGACACTTCCAGGGAGCCGCACACAGACGCACGCTCCCCGCTCCCCTTGTTATTGTTTTCACCTTAACCCCTTCCTTCCTGCCTCCATGCCTGAGTGTGTGTGTGTGTGTGTGTGTGTGTGCACCTTCCTCCCCCACATCTCCCCTCCTCTGTCTTGTCTCACCTTGCTTTCTTTGCCCCTGTATCTCTCTCTCTAACCATTCTGTCTCTCTCCTCTTTCCTGTCTACCGCTCCTCATCCTCCTTTCCTCCCTCCCTCAGCCCTCACACAGAGAGAGGGACAACAGCACCAGGAGCAAATATCACACAAAGGAAACTGTGGCTGTTCCTCCACTGGAGAGGTGATGTGACCATAATGAGGAAAAAGTCCTAAAAATCAATTAAAATGTTTATCTTCATGCATGTAAAAGTTCAGGGAGACATTATGTCCAGAGACATCATGTGCAGGACACAGGAAACAGAAAATTAAAAGGACTCTCTCTGAACCACAACAAGCCTCCTGGTGACAGGCAATGCTAATGGGGGGGTCATTAAAACAAGGCATGTTTGAGTTGAACTGGAGCGCTTGTGTAGCCAAATCCAGCAGGCCTTAGCCCCAGCTGGAGAGATAAGGTTTAATACCAGGCACAGGGCCCTGCCTTATCTCCTCCACTGATAGAGAGAGCATGGAGGAGAGGGGAGGGGAAGGGAGGGCAGGCGAGGAGAGAAAACAAGAGGGACAAAAACAAGTGTCTTGCAGGGACCCTGGCTGGCTGGCTGCGTGAGTGCGTCCTCCCGCCGTTGGCATAGAAACTAATCCACGTTCACATTTAGCACCTGACTCGTTTTCTTCTCTTTTTTTTTCCGCCACTCTCTCCGTGGCTGTGGTGTAGTGGGAGCTGGGGGAGGAGAGGGTATCCGGGAGCTTTCTCCCTCTCATAATGAGGCCTGTAGGTGGGAGGAGAGGGGAGGCGGAGGGGGAGTTGGGAGGGGGCGGACTGCGAAAGAGGGAGGGTGAGCGGACAGGCTGTTTGGCTGCCTGGCTGACACCCTTGGCCTGGAGGATCCAGCTGCGTCTCTCTGTAGGACACAAACATGCTCGCACACCCACACCCTCACCACCGCTGCTGTTCTACATCCTCCTGTTACACACCAGCGGGACAGGAGACAGTATTGGAAACAGTATCGATTGACCGGGCTAAACACACATAAACTAGCTGCTGGGAATCATGAATTGGTTTTGTGCCAGAGTTTGATTTCCCCCAGTGGTTTGTTTATCCTGCCATGTCTCACATTTGTTTGTTACTGCACACAGTGGGAATTGCTCTTCCAGTTCTCAACACTTTACTTTCAACTTCACTTTTTCTTCTTGTGCACACAAAAGACAAAACGGATCATTGTGAAGAACCAGATCGAGGTAACAGTTCTTTTCAGGCTAATTGTTCACTAACTTGATCCTAATAGTATATGTTCACATTATAATCAAGCAAATGCATGGAAGTCTAGATAGTTTTATGTAGACATAGTTTACTATGTTTTAGACACCAACTCCAAAAAATGTGCAGAAATTTTGGGCGCAGACATTTTACAGAGTTTGCCTTTGAAATATGAAGAACACAGGGAGATGTCGAGAACATTCAAATGAGGGGTGCTGCATTGGGGAAAGTACATTTTTGTTTACAGCATATCAACACTGGCATCAGCCCTTCACGTCAAAAGCTCTCAAATCTTTCCAAAGTGACATCCTCATCAGAATCTTCCTCATGTTCATCCTGAGGTTTTTGTTTTCTTCCAGTTTCGTGTCCACTGTATGTCAGAAACGTCGTAAACACTCCAATGTGCTGTGAATTTTATGGCCTAATGAAGGAGTCGGGCTCTGACTTCGCACAATGGAATCAACCATGGAGGCATACACAGTAAAGAGTAAACCAGTAACTAAAAAGTAACATAAAGAATATTTGTTTGTGTTCAATTAAAATAATAACTACTATAAAATAGTGTAACCTGTTCTGCATGAAAATTGCTAACAAAATATTACACCACTATTACTGTTTCCGGGAAAAAACTTTTGTTTATGTCTCGCAAGGAGGCAACACGGCTGACAGTTCAATCACCAAAAACTTCAGCCTGTCACGTTCATAGACTGTGATTAAAAACCAAGTGTTCATATTGCACATGGAACGCTCGGAAGTCAGAAATCAGAAATGTAAAAACGTTTTTGTGACCAACTGTGAATGAGAAAAAAATTACATCCTCTCTTCTCTCGGCGATGCACATTGCAACTACCTGCTTCTCCACTTCTCCCGGTGAAATTGATGGCCGTCAGAAGAAAAGAGAGGTGAAGCACAGGGAGAGGGGGGTTTGGAGGTTTACCGATAGTTGTTGGGTACTGCACCTTGAAAACTCCACATTCAGATTGTTTGTCAGGTCAATATTTTTCTCTATAGTGGCCAACTTCATAACCAGTCTAACATGACATCAACATAAAAGGATGCACCTGTAAAAGTCAGTCAGATTTCCGGCCTAAATGATTGTTTCCGTCCACTCCTGGTTGTGATCACATTCCTGAAACACACTGACTCATATCTCTGACTCACGTCGACCAAGAACGTCCAGTAGAAATCAATTAGTGTAATTGAACCAACATTTGACTGCCACCTCCCACCCCTGCGCTGGCACTGGGTTTTCACAGTCCATCACAAAGACATACTTCCAAGTGAACTCGTTATGCTGCAATATGGCGCAAAGATGCCGAACAGAATGTGACGCTCACATAAACATAGAGCCATTTCATGTCGTGTATATACAACAGTAAACATACACACATAAACACACAGTCACAGCCTGATGGGCTTAGCAAGGTGTTTATTTTCTTCCCTTGACGTTGCACTCATGTCACTCACTGTTTTTTTGCTTTTTTCCCCCTCTCCAGTGGTGCAGCTCCCCCCCCACCCCCCTCCGCTCTCCCTGTGACATCAGTCAATGAGCTGAAAGAAGGAAGAGACGAGAAGAGGCTGCTGGAGCGCCATCTCGCTTCTATCCCTACTCCACCCCACCTGGTTTTTTTTTTTTTTGTCATTTGTATGTATGTGTGTACGCTGCCAGGCTCACACAACACTCTCTCAAGGCTTTTGGAGGATGGCGTGTAAGAGGAGTGTGAGGTGCTTTCCCGTGGCTGTCCTTCAACTCCCCACTTACCCCCTCAGAAGAGCACTCTGCCTCAGCGCTGCCCATGTCACAGCCATTGTCCCTAATTAGAGCTACAGGACCCAAGCCCATTCAATTAATGTGCAGCCACAATGCAACGCAGATTCACCCCACTCTTCACCCTTTCACCCCTCCCTCTTGCCCTAAAAAGCCCTCTCCAAGCTCGTTCTGCAGCAGCATCAGTTTTCAGGGGCTGAATTATAAAGGACAGCAGGTTTCAGAGCACAGGGAGGATTTTAAGTAAATTTAAAAGACCAAACTAAAGCTAGTTTGGAAAAAAAAACATAGTACATCCCAAGAAGTAAAACATTTATTTGTGAAAATGGTAATATTCATGTCATGACTGATGAGCAAAAGGTTAAATTGTGACAATAAAATCATCACCAAATACTCTTCTCTACCTGAACTGAAGGAGGATAATTACTTTGTCGCATTTCTCGCAGTGCATGATTATGACTTAATGAAGAGGAGTGATGTATGCAGTCATGCCGTATTTGCATAAAGGCAGCTGAAGTCATGGTAACACAAAAGCTTTGAGACAAATTGGCTTGTATCCATTATGTCGACAGTTTAAGTGTTTGGGAAAAATCTGGACAGGGCGATGAGAATGAGAAAGTGTCTGCAGCTAGGGTGCCATCATTTCGCCTTCCAGCAAGGCACTTAACCCCCAGCTGCTCTGATAGAGCTGCTCTGTGGCTGACAGACTGTGGTCCTACTTAGCAGCTCACTGTGTTGTCTCACTCGCAGGGCCAAGTCTTACATCACCGAAGCAAATAAAGCTTTCAGAGAGTCCAATCAAAAGTTTTCCTAGAGCATATTTGGGAGTAAACATCTGCACCGACACAGTGTATTACTCCAGATAAAAGGGGGTTATGGTGGGTAACATGAAGTCCAAGATTTATTAAACTATTAACGTAACCTCACATTGTCCCGTGTTGGTGGTGGTGCCAGAGGAAAAGTCATGGGAGTCATTAGGATTCATCCTCTGGGCACCATAAACGTCTGCACTGAATTCCCCAGCAATCCATCCAGTCCAACAGTTATTAAGACATTTCAATAAAAAGCAAAAGGGTCAACCTTGAGGTGCTGCTGGAGGAAAATTACTAAATTCATTTAAGCTGTTTTCAGACATGAACTCAAGAAAATGTCCAGAAAATTGTGTCTGAGGAATTTGGAGAGTTTGCCTTTCACAAATGAAGAACGCAACAACTGGAAAATGTCCAGAACATTCAGGTGAGGGTCGGTGTCTGGGTAGAGCACCATGGAAATCAAATGTTTTTGTTGACAGCACATCGACAGCGGCATCGGCCCTTATCACCGAAAGCTCTCGAATCTCAACGTCTTTCCAAGTTGACACCTTTGTTGCCATCTCCAAAGTGTACGGCACCTCTATGACATTTCCTGCTGTATTCTCACATGAGCTCACTCAGAAGGAAAAGAGATGGATAATCTCAGTGGCAACCGGCTCGGGACGCTTGCATTCTCACAGCCCCTTCTGCAAAATCTCAGGAAAATGTAAAAGTAGCTTTAGATAAATTCTCTGAGAAACACAAATGTCAGTACAAAAATTACATGGCAATCCCCAGAAGAGCTCTTCAGATATTTCTGTCTGACGCAGCGTGAAGTTGGACCTGATGAATTCCGTGGTGTATCCGACACTGGCCATAATATCTCACCACAGAGCAGGTGTACACTAAACTCTGTTACCACAGCCTGCACAGCCTGCGAGGACACCTTCAGCTGAGTGATACTTATCTTTCTTGTGTGTCAAATGATTCAATTACTTGCACTCACCCAGACAGGAAATTAGGGATTTTATGTATGAAGTATTTTGCAGAGGTAGGAGGCATGAACAGGGTTCTCAATGAAGTCAGCCTGCCTGAGTTCATAATGAAGGTAGGAGTGGGAGAATTATCACGACCTGACCTATAGACCTTCAGGAGAGAGAGACAGACAGACAGACAGACAGACAGACAGACAGACACACACACACACACACACACACACACACACACACACACACACACACACACACATACTCTTGGCCGTGTTTCCAATCCCCAGTCTTCCCATCTGCATGGGCGAGATGCTGAACCCCAAATTATTGGGAACAAAAAAGTGCTGCTAATGTATGAATGTGTGTGTGAATGGGTGAATGGCCAACTGTAGTGTAAAGCTATATAAATCAACAACCATTTACCATTAACCATAGTTGCTAGTTCCCTAACCTTAACCTACACCTAACATCAACCTAAACTTAACTTATACCCATAATGTGGCTGTGTAAAGTTAGTAATGTTTTAAGTAATGTGGTTGCAACATTAATAACCCTAACCCTATACACACACACAGTTGTGTTTCCATGACTTTAGAGGACTTAACATTGACTCACATGATTAACACTGACTTACTCTAACCATAGTAAGTACTTACCTAAGCCTAATATTCACCTAAACTTAAACTTTAACAGGCGAACTAGACCTAACCTTAACCTTAACTTATACCCAAAATGTGGCTGTGTAAACACATATATGTCACAACAAAATGAGTAACACACACACACACACACACACACACACACACACACACACACACACACACACACACACACACACACTGGAATGATTTCAGGCAAATGTCTCAGGTGTTAATAGTAAGAGCAAATTTGTTTTCTTAATGCACAATTACTCACTGAAAATAATTACCCTCTTTAGTTGCAATTATATTCTTAAAATTTTTCCAGATAGAATGTATCATAAAATGGCCAGTTCGTGCCAACCTTATCAGATATATAAATGACACTGGACACATTTTTATGGCCTGGACGGTCAACGTGACATTTGGCCAACACAGTTTTTTTGGTCTGATTGGCCTCATCCCAGCCTGGGAAGATTGGGCCGTTGTTTTGTTTTTTCTCATTTGACACTGGGCCGGCTCAGTCCCTCCCTCTTTGGGCTCAGCGCCTTCACTAAACAGCTTCCACGAGAAAATAGCGTGAAATGAATGATTAAGGCAAAACAAACATAGGGGAGGCGCTGAGAGACTGTGAGCCAAACAAAAGACAGGCCCCTCAGGCAGCTGCTGCTGGAGGAGCTTCTTCAGCCCCAGTGTCTGATAGTGTTGGTGACGGACACAGTGAGGAACAGGAGGAACAGGAGGAGGAGGAGGAGGAGACATGAGGGTGAGAGTGTAGGGGAGCTAAACTTTCAGTGAGCAGAAGCTAACAATGGGCTTGTTTCCTGGCTCAACATGATGATTAGCATTAGGCTGCATGGTGTCGTGAAAACCATTAAGATCCTCTTTGATAAACTAAGCAAACAGGCACTAGTGGTGAACAAACTAGCCGGTGTTTGCAGTTGTGTTGTTATTTGACGATAGAACAAATTCTGCACACTTTGTTCTCCTTTAATTCAGCTAGCTTGTTACTTTTATGACACAGGTGTAGCCAGTCTGGTCCAAAGTCCGGGGCAAACTTAGTGTCCCAATCATGTGACTAGTAAGACTAAGGCCTCCTCTGAGGTCAATATGGACGTGTAGTTCTAATTACATACATTTGGAACTTCATTATATTTACTCATACTAATTTGAAAGAGCACCTGCACAATTTGTAACATAGACAAGTCCCCAAGAATGGACTGAAAAGAAACCAACAGATGTGTCCTTGCACAGACCGAGTGTATACACGCACAGCTGTCTAACATATAAACTACATAATGCAAACACACTAGTCAATATCATAAGGTGTAATTATGCATAAATCATAAATAGGTACAAGGTTAATGGAAATCAGTATTGATGAAAAAGGCGGTGCTGCACAGTGATTCAAAATGTAATTAAATATGATCTGTGTATCTTTGTCATGTCAAAATAAAGTGGTCACCACACCCATACATAAACCAATTGATGGTGATGTTGCAAAATGCAGTAAAAATGGACGTTTAATGCAATTAAGGCATATACATGTCTACATAATGTAACAACGTTGGAATACTCTGCATGTCGTAATCTAGTTATTGCATATTCTGAGTATGACCTTATTCGGGTAAAGGTAATCAGAATATGCAGTTAACACGGCAGTGTCTTATTCAGACTATTGTTCTAATCAGGTTAATATCGGAATATTGGTGTCCATGTCTAATGAGCTTCAGCAGAGGTATCCTACATTGATCACATCACATCACTGTGATGAAACTAATAAATAAGCAACATCTATGTTTGTATGCACATGTATAAAATGGGACATCACGGTGGAAATGTGTCCAGGATGCATCTCTAGGAAATGTGAATATTACAGGTCTTTGTTGCATCATCCTCCCTTTTCTTTCATCTCTCATTTTCCCACCAGCAGAAAGAAAATGTCCCAAAACCTTGGCTCAGTACTTGAAGATTTTTATGTGTTGTAGTTTAAGATGGACTGAGAGTTTCCAGGTCTGTTTGCTTCCCTTATAATATAAGAAAAGTTAAAGTAGAAGAAATGTATAGCAGTGGTGTAAGAATCATGATCTCCTGTACAAGTTCTGTAGTTCAAGATGCTGATGTTTGTTTGTGATTTAGGAGGAAAGTTATTTTTTTATATTTGCATGGCAGCTTTGAAAGCTGTGTAACTATATTTAATGAAGACAAATGTAAATACAAATGTGCCAAAATCCAGAAACAAAACTTTACAATGATTTATGCTTCCATTTCACATAAGATTTCAGAATCAAAATTATTTACTATACATTACTTAAACAACCAGTAGTAACTCAAAATATTCATTGGAGTACCAGGGTGTAAAATATCAGTAAAAAATAAATCTCAGAAAACCTGATTTTGACAATGAATGCCACAAAGTAAAAGTGGCAGAACACACAGTCTACTGCGCACAATCATTGGAGCTGTTATTGTATTTTCCAGCTTTTTGTTTATTTTCGCCACAACTAGTGGAGGGTAATAGCTTCATTCTAAGTGGAATATATTTATCCTTCAAAAATGTCAAAGTGTCGTTGTCACAGCTTCGTTGCTACAACAGCCGTGTGCGTGGCAAACAATTGCCCCACAAACACACAGGCACGGAACAGCCACACATGCCCACACACAAACACACCTGTAAACATATACTGTGCGCTGGTATGTCATCAACTGTCTCCTCCTCTCATCACATCCATACACACATCTCCTCCTCCCCCATCCTCTCCCACCCCACCCTCCCATCCACACGCACAGCCTCCCCCCGGTGTTGTGGCCTGCCCGTGACAGTAATTGAGGGAAGCTGGCCGGAACAGTGCAAAGATGGGAGGGGGGTGGGTGGGAGGAGGGAGGGAAAGAGAGATGAGAGGAGGAAGGGAGGGGGAAACCATTCATCTGAGACCCATGGATGTGGAATGGCATATTACAGGTCTAATGTGTAATTAGATAGATAGGGAATAAGGTCAGTGTGCTCTGAGATGGGGGATCACTGTTGGCACACTGCCATCTAGTGGCACTGTGGTAAACAGGAAGCGCCATCCCATCCTCAGGTGGAGGGTTGTGGAATAAATGAGAATCAAATTAGAAGTTAACAAAGATTGATGACATATTCCTGTGGAAATGATTGTGTGGTTGTTTACCTGTCACCTGCGGAGCCCGGTGATGAGGCAGTGGCTCATTTTTGTCATGGTGTGTTGCACTGTTCGTCAGCTGGTGACTCGTCTTTGCGTCTCTGTATGTCCGCCCGCACTCCTTCATGCTTGTGTTTACATGACCATGATAACGCGGCGGCCCCTAATGAATGATCCAGGCCTCCACCTCCCTGTTTCCTGACAACAGGTGTTTGGTCCAGACCTGGTGGCGACAGGCCGGTCACATGACAGGAAGCTGCTAAAGCTCCTGGGCCAGTGGTAAACACAGAAATTACGGCGGGGCTTTACTCCCTCCCTGTGTTTAACAAGAATGTTTTTGCAGCTTTAAGCGTGTCTGTCTGTGTTCATATAAGTCACTGTGTTATCTCACTACAGATCAGGGTTTTCTAATGTGGTGTGCACCCATGAGAATTTACCAGTGTGTATACAAAAACCATATGACAGTGTGAAGCAGGTACACAGTATCTGTGTGTTGAGTCTGTGGACCGATGTTCTGAAAGAGAAGCTGAATGAAACCAATTATGTCACAAAGTTGTGAAGATCATTAACATTATCAGAGCATGATGTTCAACTTACTGTCGTCTCTGTTGTGTTTCAGTACGATAGGGATAATGTACCTGCTTATTGTGTGTTGTGCTGACAATTCACACAACAGCAATTTTGATAATTGATTAATTAAATTAATTAAAATGCACCAACATTTCCTGGTTCCAGCTCCTCAGGTATGAAGATTCTATGATGTTATTTTAAAACAATTACATTAACATCCCAGCCATGATAATAATAATAATAATGACAAATAAAAGAAAGATTCCACCCCCGACTAACCTGCTTTTTAAACACTGCTCAGCATATTATAATATAAATGTGTGTGTGTGTGTGTGTGTGTGTGTGTGTGTGTGTGTGTGTGTGTGTGTGTGTGTGTGTGTGTGAGTGTGTGTGTGTGTGAGTGTGTGTGTGTGTGCGTGCGCTCATGTCCACGTCGGCACACTCGTCTATCGTTCTATTACATGGGCCAGTGACTGCACCATCTCTCCAGTCTCACCCCTCTGCTCTCCCAGACGTCTCATATTGCCCGGAGGGATGGTGTTGATGTGGAAGGCAAAGGGGGGGAGGCGGGTGACTACACACATTATCTGTCTGAGAGCAACTCAAACTGCACAGCCACAGCCTCTACCTGCTGTCTGCTGACTTCAACACCCAACGCTTGGTCCCAATATCTCACACTTATTTTGTTCACCGGCTGCTGCTGCTGGTAATTATTTACTCTGATAAGTACATTATTAATTACGATGTGACAAAAAAAAGGGATACAAGATAAAATATCTTGGTGGTTCACAGTTTTATATCATGTTCCATTATAGTTTATAAGATTTAAGAGGTTTAAGCCTTTTGGGAGTAACACCAAGTACTCAGAGTGCTATTTAAACATATTTATTATTGTATCATGAACATTTGCTTATTTCTTCTGTTTAACACATTGTGACTCTAAAACTTAATTTGTATTTCCCACGCAACTGAACACTTCCATGCAGGTGGAAGTGGGAAATCAGCCCAAGTTAATCCCATGTCTTTAGTTGAATTTAGAAGCAATTCTGCCCCCTGGTGTAGAAATGACAACACTCCACTGTCATTACAGTTGAACTTGTTGGTGCTGGTTGTAAAATAGAGATCTTGAGGACGTGATGACTGTCATGTCAAAAACCAAAGGTCTGTCATTTATTGCACGTCACTGTAATGCAGGCGTCTTGTGACTAAACACTGGTTTATGGTTTATGGTTTATCATAATGATGACATGATGTTATTCCCTTCAGATTGATTGGTTTCTCTTTGGTTCCTCTTTCTGTTCAGCAGAGAAGTTAAATATGTTGTCAGGTGGGAGTTTGTGACATTCAGGCATACAATGCAAAATACTGTTTAGGATTGTTTTACATGTTTGTGTGAATGGGAACCATTTATTCATGGTGTTTGTCAGTGTCTTTATAAACCTCCCTCTGTATCTGACAGCATTTTTAGATCTCTCAGGATTTGGATCATACTGTATCTCACTGAGTGATTGTCTCAGACCAGTCAATGAACAGCCCTGTCTCTCAAACACACAGGATGTCTGCATACACAGCTTGAGTCTGTGTGGAACCAGATTCCTCTAAAAAAAAGATGATTATGGGAAATATTCACACCAAGATTTATTTAAAGGTCCAGTGTGTAAGATTTAGGTCAAAGCGATCTATTGGCAGAAACTGAATATATAATAATCCTAATGAAGCTTTCGCCTGAGACAAATTGTGGTTTTCTTTAGCCTAGAATGAGCCCTTTATATTGAAATACTTTATGTTTACATCGGGAGCAGGTCCCCCTGGACAGTTGTCCACACTGGACAAAGTAAACACCTTTTGAGTTTTTATAGCGCCTGAAGGCTACTGCAGACTTCATGTTGGAAGGGGAGGTGGGGGTAAGGGGTATTCAGCTGCAACATTCAACTTTATTACTATGTGTCGCTAAATTCTACACACTGAACCTTTAAAACTTTTACTTTTACCGATCATGGTAAATGGTCTGTGCTTATATAGAGCTTTTCTAATCTTGATAACAGTTTTGCCATTCACACATTCTCACAATGCACCCATACAAGCACTATCTCAATTATATATCACTCACAAACTGCACAGCTGTCAGGTGCAAGTTGTGGTTCAGTGTCTTGCCCATGGACACCTTGGCACTCAGAATGGAGGAATCAACCAGCGATCCTCTGGTTACTGGGGCAACCGCTCTAACGTCAGAGCTGCATATTATCTCTCCATGCTCTGTTCTGTAAATAAGTTAACACCCTGCATGTTCTTTTATGTCTCTAATAAATGATAGAGGTATGGATACTTTTTTAAAAAACACATGGAATTACAGGATTATGAAATGATGTACTTTCAGATTCTTTTTATTTTTTCTTAATCTCTCTCTTCTTCTATAAATATCACAGACATCAGTCGGTCTGCATCTCAGCTGAGCACAAAGGCCACACACACACACACACACACACACACACACACACACACCTCCAAGGGCAGACGTGACTTGCTATGGCTGGAACTCGAAGGGGAAGAGCTGAGCTTATGTAACAATGTGCAGAAAAAGCTAAAGATATGCAAAACCGTGCAGATTACAAGTACTTGAATTGTTTAAAAGGTTTCCTATTTGGATTACTGCTGATGTATTAAGAGATCCATGTTTTTAGCTTTACCACATAACATTGCTTTACACAGCTTTTTTTTCAACATAAAATCGAATAAAAGGTGAAAAACAGTGAGCTAGAAAGTACAAAAGTAAAACATGACAGTTGTGTCATTTTCTTTACAAAGCTTCCCCTGCTGCTTCCCTGCTTGACAACCTCATTACACTAAAATGTCTGTAAGCCTGAAAATTGAGTGAGGCCGTAAACTGAAAACTCAGCTCGACACCCTGTGAGTCAGTCATGATGTGTTGTCACTATTGTTCTCTGAAAGTGTTTCCAAATCACTTCAGCGAGAACTCATCGAAAGGAAGAGCTGATCTGAACAAAATACAAAAAAAGTTCAAGAAGCACAAAACTGCAAGAAAATAGTGATTACAAGTATTACAATTATTTAAAATACAAATGTATGTGAATAACTATTGTCATATTAGGTAAACCAGGTTTTTAGCTTCACACTGTTCAATATATTTTTATACATACATATTTAATATAAAATGGTAGGAAAGGTGAAAAATTTTGAGCTAGAAAATACAAAAACGTGACATTAAGGTAACATAATAACATAATTCCCTGCTTAACAACCTGATACGTCCTGATACACCAAATGTTTGTAAGCCTGGAAACTGACCTTTAATATATGACACCCTGTGAGTCTGTCACTCAGTCTTGATATCACCAGGTTGTCAAAAATGAAACTAAAATTGCTCAACAGCCCCCATAAAATCAATCAAAGTCAAATCAAATGTACTTTATTGACCCCATGGGGATTTTTTTCTTGGCTAAGTGCTACAGAAGTTGCATCAAATTACACAAACTGACAGATATAAATATGCTTGATTATTCTCTTAGAAATCTGTGAAAATGTTGAAAAACACACTATCTTGCAGTGATACAGAAAGTGAGAAAAAAAAACATTTATGGATCTGGATCCTAATCTTGATCTACACCAAAATTGTATGGATTATTCCCTGATCCACATCGCTTCCTTCCACCAAGTTTCATGATAATCCATCCATTAATTTCTGCTTAATCTTGCTTACAAGCAACATGAAAACATATCTTTCTGCTGCATAATTACATGTCATAAAGCCACTGTTTCTTTACTGCATGAGCATAACTTCAGGTGCTGCCAGTCATCGCTGTCATAATAAGAAGGGATGATGTCACCTCCCTGTAAATGTTTATCCAACCATGCAAGTACGTGAATTATTATACCCATGCTGGAAGTGTGTTTTCATCCTCCCCACTTCCTGGAAAAATAAACCAAGCATACAGGGACTGACGATGACTAAAGGGACATCTCAGTATCAGTATGTGTCCATCACATTGTTAGAGCTAAATCAAAATACATTTTTAACCATATAGCTTTGACATTTTATTCTTTCCTCCTTGCTTTCTTATTCTTTCCTCTATCTAGTTCAGCATGTCTACTGAAGTGGCCCAGCGGTTCGAGGCAGTCATATGTATGTGGGCGGTGACTGAACTCTGTGCATGTGACTGGCAAACCAAGAAAATGGCTACGGAAGAAAAGCCCCAGTGCTTTCAGCGATTCCTCCCTCCCTGCTCGTCTCTCCATCTGCAGGCATATCCCTGAAAGTCTGTGGCCTTATATGCCTCTGATACACAGCTCATCAATTTAAAGTGTGTGAGGAAATGAGACACACACAAGGAGGAAAACCACACTACACTGAGCAGTTACTGTCAGTGTGTGTACGTGCTCACCAGACACAACACTATGATTTACTGTCTGTGTTTGACAAAAAAACACCACACATACTGTCCGGGACTTTAAAATGAACCTAATGAGAGAGACAGGGGTCTGAGGAGCAGTGAAAAAGGGCAAAGTCCTGTTCTCAGCTTGGTTCTTTTGTCTGTTTTGAGTTTTTGGGTGTTTTAAGTTTGCTTTTTTAATTTGGATCTCCAGTTTTCTTGTTAGGAGACGGCACTTACATAAAAGGTCGAGACCTTAAAAATATTGAGAAACCCAATAGTTCCCACAATGAGCAGCACTTTGGCGACTGTGAAGAGAAAAAACTTCCTCATTAACTGGAAGAAAACACAACCAGACTCAATGTGGGCGGACATCTGCCTCGACCGGTCTGGGTGAGTAGAAAAATGGGGAAGAGAGGAGAGGTGTGTGGAAAAGAGGGGAGAGAAGACCGAGAGAGGGATGGGGGATGAGGTTATATACATTCTCACATATAGGCCTTCTGGATAATGTGAGGTTACCCAGTGTTCTGGAATACTGGAATTTGAACGTCAAGCCAGTGTCCTGTCCACCATCATACCCACACCTACTATGCCCAATCATATTTTTGGTCCATTTGTCTTTTTTTTTTCTCAGACATGAGACGTCTAAAAAAAATAAGTAATGTATTACCCCAATGTCCCAAACCGTATTAGTAAGAAAATGCCTAACAGCTTCAGTTACCATTTACCGAGAGGCCAGATAACCTTTTTCACTGCGCTTGACATTCAACGAGCACAACACATTCAAGAGAATGTACATCAAAATCCATAATATAATAATACACAAGCCTCCAGTGGACAGTAAATGTGTCACCATCATCTCCACTCAGTATCGACTGAATTATTAAACTGATTTGCCATAAAATATGTCAGCATCCCCCTAAATTATCTTGTGATGAAAAGCTTAAGCATGTGATGAATCTTCTATTTAGATAGGAGCAGCCTGAATTAAAATGTAATGCATCACAGACACAAAATAACACACGGCAGTTAGATAACCAGATTTATATTTAGAGACACTTTTCACAGAATCTGACCAGACTGGTTAGAGAATAATTTGCCAGACAGCCGTTCAGTAATCCATGTTGTGGTGTTACTATTAAATATAAGACAAGATACTGCTTGTAAATACTTGTCCTTTACATAAAGTAGCATTTAGTGTGACATTTTTCTAACCCGGAGCCGTAACCAGAGGAAATAAAAAACAGTTGAAACTGTTCGGGTTTCATGAAGCGAACCATTGTCTGAATGGCCTCAAAAAAGCAATACAAAGCATTCACTGATCTGAGGCCACTTCCTCATTTGTTTACAATATCAGATAACTAAGAATTCCAGAACTACTAAAAAAAAGCTGAAACTACTTGACTTTTGGAGCGGAATCAATTTAGGGGATGGATCCATGATTTTATTTTCATTTGTGAAGCATTTTTTTTCCATTTTGGTGAATTTCTCAAGAAATAATGCAGAGATCCGTCTGGGAATGAAAATCAGACGTGTTAATATCTATGAACAGGTGACAATGATCTTATGTTATGTCTGTATCACAGTTTACATGTGTATTTGTGGCCTTGTATTGTATTGTAGACAATGTGTGTAATTTCATTCAATATCCATTTGTTTTAGTTATTCTTTTATTAATTCTACATTCGATAGCTTTTATACCTAATTAGAAAAACCCATAGCATTTTAAATTACATTTGTGAGCTTAATGCAACATCATTTTATTACTTGCCTTGTGTATGGTCTCAGTAAAGTGAATCTTGAATGTGAGTGTTGCATTGTGTGTTTTTTTTTTTTTTAATAGTGTATTTTTATCATGTGTTATCTGCTTGTTTTTATTGGGTGTAGAGTAAAATCATGACTTTTTTGTACTGTTAATTTGGATGTATAATACACATGAACAGATATTTGTATATGGGGTATAGGTCATTTTATTTTATTTTATTTCAGGTTGCCTTGTAGGAACTGGCTACAGGGACAACAAATGAAAATTTTATAATTTACAGTATTTTGTCTGTTGATAGATAAGCAATGTCCCTACTAAGTAAATGAATAAATTATAAATAATTTGCAATATGGTGATTAATTGGCCAATCAGCCTTGGCAGAGATATCTCAAGTTCTCTTCTCTTTTTTTCATTTCAGCAGAGTGTGATTTACCCTACTGAATTTAAGCAAACATGTAAGATGAACAAAAGAGAAGGTGAATGACTGAAGGAGTGGATCAATTATGTGCTTTAAGCTCAACCCTTCCTCTGTCTGGCTGTTATCCTCTGCTCATGGAAAGTGTTCCTCGCGGAGGCCGACATAACAAAGGGTTTATCTACAATACAGTCTCCTAAAGTGTGTGTGTTTAACCCACAGTCACAGTCTCTGATGTGCCTTTGATGTAATGTTCAGTCTGCAAATAGTGGAGGAAGGGTTGAATCAGTGCGAAGGTCTTACCCTGGGATACATGAGTCATATCGAACCATAACACAGAGATGCATTGAAATGTTGTGCAATTAATGTTGGTGTTGAGATCACAGACTCGCCAAAGGAAAATAGTTCATTTTAATCCTCTGGGAAAAGTCACAGTGGCATGAGACATGAATAACGTCGGGCAGATGTAATTAAAAACAGAACAATGTGAAAGGACACTGTGCAAGCAGGGGCACGGCCTCCGCTCACCACAGCACGGTGAAATACCACATAACATGTAGAATTGCACAACTGCAAAGAGAGGATATCAACAGCCGTGTTTTTCTACATAAGGTTTACGAAAGTTAACTGCATAGCGGCTGCTGATAGCACTGGGTATAGAGGCCAAACCAAGGTGAAGTATGACAGTTAGTGGCATATTTCTCATCATGCTAAAATAATTTGACATAATGTTGCTCAGAAGAGGATGAAATAAACCAAAGAGATATACTTTGATGAATCAAAGGGCTTAAAAAGTCATTTCATTTGAATTTTTTTCTGTATCCACCAGGTTTCTTATTGATGTGAAGATGACAGGGGAAGAGTGGACAGAAGAAACTCAGCACCCTACCAGGAACTTGTCAGGGAATTTGTGACTTAGACAGATTTTAATACTCTTAATTGTGTGTGTGACATACCTTAAAGAATTGGAATGCAGAAGATTAAGATGTTTTAACGTCGTCATTCTGTCTCTAGCATTGGGATAAGATCTACCCTGAGACAGTCTCCATTCTCAAGAAGATAATAACAATCCTAACATGACTTTTAGTGACCCAGACATATTATCTGCTCCCTCCCTTTCGGTATAACTAGTACAGTGGCCGTTCTAAACATGTCTGCTAGGAATGGACTGTTTGCTGACCTGACCTGCAGTAGTTGAACCAGGGCAAGTGAATGTCCTGTTGTCCTAATCGACATCGTCACTCACATTGATGAATACCAGCCGCAATTGCCACAGAGAGCCGGTTGCTTGATTATTCAAAGTTTATTAATATTGAATGTATCGTGACACCAATAAGATGAATGGTTCTTTAGATACGCAAGCCACAGACGGACAGACAGAACTGTCTGGAATTAGAAGATAGATTAGTAGTTAGAAAGATACTGAGATGATTCTATCGTACTTGACCAAGAATCTTCTTCTCTGTCCACACATCTACGTTGACATAAAAATATATATTCAAGTAAGGACAACCGAGGCTCATCGACTTTATACTTTACCACAGTGAGCATCAATTAGAAATTCAGCCATCTGTCATCAAACCTCTGTGCAGAAGATTTTTCTTCATCTGAGCCAAATGTGCTCTGCTGCTGCAAATGATGCACTTTAATCTAGATTTAGTAGCAACGGATGCAATTGTAATAATAATCTTTTTGTTAAACCTCTGAAGTGCCGAATATTGTATACTTTGCGCAATAAAAAAGGAGCAACAATAAAACCATTCAAAACAAGTAATAAAAGGGGGATTTCAACTGAACAGTCAGCAGGAGGTGATTTCATTCACTGGGAATCAGAGCAGGTATTCCCCTTCTCAGCTGCAGAGGATTGTGGTTTCGGTGGCACTGAAGTGTTTGCGTGTAAAGTTCAATTTCAAGTCCAATGCAAGAAGTGCAAATGAAGCTTTCATTCACTCATTCATTCTCAGAAGACATATGTTGCAACATCAAAATACCAAGCAACCAAGTGCAATACTAAGAAATGTAACTCTGAGGAGGTTCTGTGAGAAAAACCTTACAACAGATTACAATAACGCCTTATTGACCACTTTCCTTCGAACTAGGCTCCTAAATTTAGCCATGAAGAGTAGGACTTTCTTCCTGAAGCATTTCTTCTGACCAAAAGAACGTTCCAAATGCACTGATGTCATGAAGTCAAGCCCTACAAAGAAAAACCGCTGCGGCAGACATGTTTGATGATGGCCTTGGCTGTTATTAAAAGCGAGTTTTAATTGTCCCCTTCAAAGTCCTTCTGTTACTGTGTAAAAATGTGACCTGTTTACTCTTTCATACTTTAAACAGAACATGAAAGGCATAAAGCCATAATGTCTGCAATAACACACACACACACCCACACACACAGAGACATGTGCACACACACAGACACACACACACACACACACACACAGACACACATGCATGCGCACACAGGGGACTTCCAAACCAACACACCTCCACCCATGCACACTCCGTCGCTACAGGCTGTGAACCCCCAGACGAACACACATTCCACACTTGTCCTCTCACCCTTACACAGATAAACTGAGAATTAAGACTGTTGATACACACACCACCACACTGTGACCTCAGAACACTGTATGACTTCACACTCCTCCAGCTGCAGCTACATCAAGATACGTATTTTTAAATTCAAGAGAGCTCACTGCTATCAAGCTGGAAAGTCACATGAGAACCAATTATTTGCTTCACCTCATTGCTCACTCACCTTCATGATTATTTCAGTTTTATGCCACTGTATACACTGTATACTATGCATCTTTTATAATCAAAACATATGATCATGTCATAAAAAAATCACAACTTGGTATTTAGTATGAACTACGAAGGCTACAGCTCTAGCTCCAGGATTTGCAGTATAGCCAATGGATGGATTGACGGAAAACTCATTTCTAAATGATCTCATATTATTATATTTAATTAACTTTATTTTGTTGGATATTACTACAATTTTTAATGCAGATCCTTTATCTGTTACAAGGTATTTGTACATTGTAGGATGACTTTTTTCTATTTTTGTAAAGGAGATAGTTTCTGCTTCCACCAGAGGTAAGATCAAAATATAACAAAGGGCCTCCATTGTTCAATGCAGGTTTTTATTCAAACACCTTCAGGGGGTAGGAGTCTATTTCAGGGAATGGTCAGTGCTTTTTGCATTTTTAATGTTTGACATTTATCGTTTTATTTTTGTGTGTATCTCTTGTTGTAATTGCTATTCTTTTAGTGTCCTTGTTTCTCTATCTCTTAAAGGTCCAGTGTGTAAGATTTAGGTGAAAGGGAACTATTGACAGAACTTTAATGTAGAATAATTCTCATGATGTTTTTACTAGTTTGTTTCATCTAAATTGTATGAATTGTAGTTTTCTTTACCCCGGAAAAGGCCCTTTATATTTAAATACTTTATATTTACATGGAGGGGACCCTCTCTATGGAGGCTGCCATGTTTTTTACAGTAGTCCAGACTGGACAAACTAAACACCTTTTAAGTTTTATGACAATTAAAGGCTACCACAGGTTCTTTATCATGTTTGGAAGGAGAGGGTGAGGTGAGGGGTGTTCAGCTGCAACATGCAATTTCAACACTAGATATCACAAAATTCTACACACTGTACCTTTAAGCACATTATATGTTAAGAAAAGTGCTATATAAATAAAACATATTGATTTTGTTTTGTTGAAGAATATTTCTTGTTTGTAACCTTCTTTATTTTTGTGTGGTTATGTATCAACCTGAAATCAGAATCACTCAACACTACACTGAAATCAGGAAATACTCATCTGCCCACAGCCAGGCTGAATAAACAACTCTGAAGCTTTCATATTTCTATATGTCTAATCACAGGACTTGTGGGTTTCATAGAAACTGTCCAATTCCAGTTTCTGAGAAAACAAACTGTGATGGGTGCACTTTGAAATGACAAAAACAGAATGATAAACAGCTTTAGACTCAACAGCAGCCCTGCTCATGCTGAGTGCACATATTTGTCTCAAATGAATCCTGAACATCGTGTTACAGTTTAAAAGAAATATCTTGCCATGACTCATATTCATAAAACTAAACTTTCCTACCATCCTCAGGTCAGTCACATCCCTGTTTCAATCTGATGACAAACGTGTTGCATCCTATTTTCAATACAGACGCATAGCTAGCAATCATTATTCCATCTACGAGGAACAATCAGTCCATCTATCCTCACCTCACACACATTTCATTTACTGATCAATTATTGGTCACATTCCTAACAGAGGCCCTGCATGCTGTGTTTCTCCTCCATCATTTACAGCAGTGGTTAACGTTGCTTAACAGAGCAACAAGTTAATATCTCAAAATAATCACATATGTATCAAAATACGAGTTAGTAGACAATAATTACTTGGCATCTCAAAAATAACAACTTGTTTTCTCAATATAACAACTTAGTATCTCAAAACGATAGTATAAAATATTGACTTGGTGTCTCAAAATAATTAGTAGCTCCAAATAATGACATAGTTTCTCAATACAACAACTTAGTATCTCAAAATATGAGTAGAAAATATTAACTTCGTATCTGAAAACATGACCTGGTGGAAAATATTATCTTGGTATCTCAAAATAATGAGCAAGTAGAAAATAATGACTTAGCATCTCAAAGTAATAAACGACTGGCTGAAAAATAATAAGTTGTCATCTAATTTCAACTTTTAAATCTCGTGATTTTTTTATCTGTTACTGATCTTTTTTCATTGACGGAAACGGGCTGTCACAGATTCCCACTCAGATCTGAGTGAAAGTGCAAAGCAACGAGTCTCTAACTTTCCTCCTCTGGCAGCCGCGTTAAAAGCTGAAACTTGTCTGCGTGACTGTGCACGAACTTCTAAACCTCCGTTATCTGCGTGATGCAGAGGGAGTCTGCGCATGATGCAACACGAGAGGTCTGAAGAGGAAAAGACTGAGCGCTGCTGTCAGAACCAGGAGCCATGGAGGCAGGGGCGCATGCGCACGATCGATACGTCATCCATTCAAAACACAGGCAAGCCCGGACACACACCGAGAGACAGACCGCTGAGAGACTGATTCACCCGCCTCAGACATCAACTGAGGCCCGCTGACCAGAACACATCACCCACCCCCGGCTCGCTCACCTGCTACAACTATATTATTAGCATTAGCCGCTGCCTTTTTTCTCCAGTGCGCATCACGCTACCTGCCCAAGCGATAGTCCACGAACCTCCAAGATCCTCCTTTCCTGCACGATCCTCCACGGAGCTCCCCGGCCGCACGCTTCAGGACACAGCGATGGTTGTCGGAGATGAGCTGAGCACCGCCGCAGCGAACGGACGCGCCGCGGATGTGGAGCGTCTCCTCCGGGCAGGGGCGGACGCTAACGGCCTCAACAGCTTTGGACGAACCGCATTGCAGGTCGGTGTCACCAGATCCGCGTCATCCGCCGAGAAAAAGTTCAGTTTAACGCTTAAATGCGTCTCGTGTTAACATCAAACGACATCTGGATTATAGGGAAATAAAGTCAAGGTTATTTATTATATTGTTCTTTGCTTATTCGGTGAAAAAGCAACGCATCTGAACAAGACGCACAGTCCCGTGAGTCTGGGGCCTGCATGGTCAAATTCAGGCATTTTTTAGAAACACACACATAAGCTTAAAACATAAAGTGCAAGCTTTGTGGAGACTTTAGATTTCTGCACGAGTTTCTAAAGTCCTTGAATACTGTGACTTTGGATCATTGTTTATTTCATATTGCGATGTTTTGAATCAGACCCAAAACTATGTATTTAAATAGTGAAACCACAGATGAAGAGCAGCATATTATGGAGAATTATAGTCACGTTCAAAGTAGAAAGTTTTGTTATTATAATAATGTTTCCATTTGCTCATAAGTGACTTTGATCCACAAAACAAAATATCACTCAAGTGAGTATTGATTTGAGCTTTCTGTCTTTCTTTCTTACCATCTGACATTGTTTATTTCTTCATTTCCGTGACATCAGCAGTTTAAGAGCAATAGAGCTTCTGCTGAAAACCAGTACTGACGATAGTGTAGAATACTGAACCTTTTTTTTTTCTTTTTTGACATTTCTATTATTATAAAAATTAAGTTTAACACATCTCAAAATGCAGATGAAGTGTGTGTATCTCGTGTAAACAAACTTTATTGTTCTGAGGAAGAAAACATGTTTAATTTTCAATTCAAATCAGTAGAATTAAATAAAATGTGTCTGTGAGATGGAAGAAAACGAAACTAAAGTTGTATAGAGGCTTAGAAAAGGCCTGTGGCGCAGGAGCCACGCACGGTGGAAGTAAAATGTGATGCTGGCCTTTTTCTTTTGCGTTTTTCTGGTGCGTTATATGAGGCCTGGCAGCAGCTCCAGTGAATACATACACACACACTCATATTTCCTATAAAGTATAATAGTCAGGATGAAGTAAAATGTAGTTAATGTGAGACAATGTCTTCTCACTGGTTTTGTGCCTTTGTCATCTGGAGCTTCAGTCTGGAATTATAATGTCTTATACTTGTTCTTTAAAACCTCGAATAGCTTTTGAATATAAAGAGGAGTAACAATAGTAAAATTAATTATTGGCTCAGTGGGTTTTTATTAAATTGCATACAGGTCAATATTTGGCCGTGTTTGGTCCTTTCTCTTTTTATGATGCTTTTACATGTTTCCATGTGTGCAGGATGATCACATTAATTACATGTGGCTCTACCTAAGTCTGTATTTATTTGTTAATGAAGGTGATGATGATGGGGAGCGCACCGGTGGCTCGGCTCTTACTCAGTCACGGAGCGGATCCCAACCTGGCGGACAGCAGCACCGGGAGCACTCCGCTGCATGACGCGGCCAGGACGGGCTTTCTGGACACCGTGCGGCTGCTGGTGGAGCACCATGCTGACCCACAGGCCCGGGACAAGAAACAACGTCGGCCCGTGGATTTGGCCAAGGAGAACGTTCACGAGAGCGTGGTTGCTTTCCTGGAGAATCTGGAGAATCTGTGAAACGCACCGTGCTGCGAGTTTGTGAACCGGGAGGCAGAGCTCTGAGAGGCGGGCCCCGTTGCAGAGGCCTGCAGCCACGGACTCCTCAAGTGACTGCTGTGAGATCCGTTTCTATTTATTTCACTGTTTGCAGCTAATTAGACATGATAGATTCACTTCTAACGAAATCAGGGTCATCTACAGGCACAGCGTCGCTAATATGTCAAACAACACAAGCTTCAAAAAAGCTGCAATAACAATCTAAATGCTGTCAGACTTTCCAGTTTTTATTTCATGTTTAGCTTCAGTTGTGTCATTGAAATCCTCCAATGACGTTGAGTGTTTTACTGTAATATTTGTATAGTATTATATTTTTAAGGTATGGCTGTAGTAGATTTTTCTTATATATTTCCAAACGAGAACACTGAATTTGGAATAGTTTGCCATCACAGATATTTAACCAAATAGCACAAAAGCCATTGAAAAATGTTTTGCACATTTTGAACATTAGTGTCTTAACTGTGATGCACTATTCTATAAGAATTATCTCTATTGAGTCCAATTTCCTCTTTATAAACACGGTCAACAGATCTGGGATAGTACGCACTTTAATAAAAATGTCCCTTCTTAAGATTTATCATGTGTTTAAAGGTGGGAGCAGGTTAGATGCAAAAGTAATTGGGTCGTTGGCAGTAATGGCTGATTTACTCTTAGGTACCAGAGAAAAGAAAATCTAGCTATTTGAATTTTGTTTCAAGTTTGAAGACCTTAAATGTTAAGGTACCGTTGAGTCCCCTGGCAGAATTTTAAAATATTTTTAATTAGGTAACTTTTCTTTGTATTTACAATATCTTTACAGGAAACTGCTTCACATTACAACCCCAGACGGTTCATTATCATGTTTTTACTGCAGCTCTGGACTTCCCTGCTAATGCAACCATTTAATTATCCTCACTGAACATTTTAAGGAAACTAGAAGAGAAAGTACAAAAAATTGTTAATTTGTCAGATGGTACAAAAATATGGCACCAGATGTTTGAGAAACAGTTAAATACTTTTTCTACTTTAGGGAAGTCAGGTTTCATCTGCACTTTAGATAAGTTGCAATGTGAGTTTGTAAAGTGTATGAAATAAGTCACAATAAAAATATACCCTTTATCAATCATTAGCTAAAAGTTAAATTTCCACCTCTACGTTAGTGCACGTTAGTGCATGTTAGTGCATGAGATTTAACCTCAGAGCCACACACTTCTGTTTTGTCTCTTTTGGAGTTTCATGTCCCACAGTTAACAGCCTTACAGGCCTGAACACACTGTTTGTGTATCAACAGAGGAACCACTTAGTCCAGCATTTGTCAAGCTAAGAATATATCGAAATATAACGGCTACTTTTCTGTCCAGTTAACAAGAAATTTAAATCTGAATTGACAAATCCAGAAGATATAAATACACCAAAACTTTATCCTTCACACTTCTTTTTTCTATTTATTATTTCAACTCTAATTCTAAAAGTAATGTAAATTCTTGCACAGGCTCACATTTCACCGCACAGACTCTGATAATGTCCCAATGTGACCTCAGTTCTTTGAAGTCAAAATCTTTGACACCCGTTTCTGCTGAAAAATAGGTTCATAATGTTGAGACAAGGCAACGAAGAGGAAATACAATGAGACTATTTTTAGATACTCTGCATAGTGACACGATTCAGTTGCAGCAAATGAAGATGAGAAAAAGGACTTGAGTGGTTCTAAAGGCCCAGCACTCCTACAACAATCCCAGTATCATTAGATGATGATGAATCTTATGTCCAAAAGTGTCTCCTGTGTCTATAAATGTAGAAATCTGATCTGATATAGAAATGTAATGCTCTAAAAGTTTTGATTTTCTGATTCATGCAACAGTCATGTAGAACAAATACAAGTGAAAGTATTCCACACTATATAAACATAAAACTGCTGAGTAAGCAAATATTCCCAAGAACAAGAATTTATTCAAACTATTTTGCTGATGTGTTGGCAGGTATTTAAAACGTTCTTTAGTTGTGTAATACGACGAAGGCAGTAACTTAATATTCATGTGCTTAACTTGCAAAGACTTTATTACATCCTGCATTAACAGCAATAAAGACACCAATGGTTTACTGGCAACAAATGTATAAATTTCAAATGCTTACAGAAGACAAAAAAATATAAATCCACAAAAAAATAAAAATCTAGCATAGTGGTAAGATTTAAAATATTTTCTTGGTCTTTTTAAGTGTTTTGTAAACATGTGATTAGACTGAAGTGTTCCGGAGAGAGAGGGTGGCGTGTTGATGAGAGAGAAGAGGGAGTTTTTTATGCATCTTGAGTCAAGAAAAAAAAGAAAACACTGAAACTCCAGCTGCAGACACAGCACATGCATTATTTATGTGAGGCACTTTCTCGTGATTCACTGATGACAAATCCACAGGCAGAGTCGAGTCTGTTGTCCGTGTCGGAGTTGGTGCAGGTGGTGTCTCGGATCCTTTTCTACTGAATTGTTTTCTACACACTTAGTGCTTTGGTAACATAACCGAAGATTGTGCCATTGACTGCAACAGAAGGAAGAAAACAGTTTTTCCCCCAATATATGACTTATATATATGTCATTAATAAAATTCCAGTACAATAAAAAGGTATTGTTTTAGTGCTATGCTTTCCAAGTTTTCAAAGTGTAGCTGTTTGCTATAAACAAAGGAAATTCTGAGTAGAAATTTAGTTACTTACCTTACTGCAACCTCAATGTAACTCAAGCATGTTTAAAACTACTGTTACTCCACCGAGGAATTTGTGTTTTTGCCCCCATCTATTAATTTTTCTTGTTTTTTTGGTTTTCTTTTCAGGATGGGGTGTGGGCCAAAGAGAGGATTTTTTTATCACTTCATTTAACATTGCACGATAGTTTGTTTTTTGTGAAAATTTCACCAATGCCCCAAAGAATAATACATGGAACTTTATGAATAGCAAAAATCTGGCATATTAAGGGAAATGATATCTGTGAGTGTGAGCAGTTTGGTGCAGCATGATTGAATTGAAGGGGACTTTGGAGCCTCGGTGGTGGAGTGTGCTCTACTAAGTGGCATTCTAGTGACAAATGGATCTTAAGGAGGCACCCAGTATAAAATCACTCATCACGTTAGTGTGGTATCAGCTTTGAGCATAAATGTGCAATGAACACATTTATTAATGCACATGTAATTTTGTGTGTATGTATATATATATATATATATTTATATAAGTTCCTCCTGATGGCTGTACCATCAGTAAATACATTCAATTACATCTGGCACTTATAACAGGTGGTGTTTTGAAAGGAGTCGAGCTCCAGGCGTTTTGATTAGACCAACAGGAGATAATAAGACCCCATTTCACAAGTACTCAAAATACTTGATGGAAATGACTCATCAGAAAGCTGACAACTTACTTTCAAGGTCTTCATTGTCTGAGCCCAGTCCATCTGACTAATCTGCGGTATTGCAGTAAGCAGGATACTGCTGGCTTTGTTGGCGTTCTCCTTCATCGTCTTCATTACATTGTCAACACAGACCTAAGATAAGGGAAGAAAAATATCCGCCTGTGATTAAAAAACACAATGCAATTTTCACTTCCTTGTGTCACAGTCACTTTGTATTTCCCAATAATGTATCGTTCTACAAACGTTTGCACTGTGAATAAAGTTGCAGGAATCAAAAAGTCTTAATAGACATTTCTGGCAGTAATTCATGATGTGAGGAAGCATCCTGTGAAATCAAAGCTGCTGCTGTGATCACACTTTCACATGTTTTTTATACTCTGTATACACTCAAGGAATATGTTTGTGATATTGATATTGTATAAACATATATGTTGTGATCAAGGAATTCTAATAAAAAATAAATAAATCACAAAACCAACAATGCGTTAGAATTTCAATACTTTCTGAATTTCCAAGCTGCTCGCTGGCAATCACTTACAATCCCACTGGATACCTGGATTTAAAAAAATTTAAGAAAGGATTTGAAAATAGCTTGATGATGAGTTCATTAAATTAACTAGAATTATCACATTTCAATTGTATGCATCTGCAAACCAAAGCAGTTTCAGTCTACAAACATATGTTTTCCACACTCATGAGGAGACTGTGACCTTTGACCCATGAATTCTATTCAGGTCATCTGTGAGTCCAAATGAATGATCATATAATGAATTTGAAGAAACTCCCTCAGGGCATTCACTAGAATGGAACGAACAGACTGCCCGGACACATACTGCCTCCGGGCAGTGGTATGTAGGCATAACAAGCATATAACAAACAGACACTGAAACCTTTTTGAAAATGACAGACAGCAGTAAATAGTGCATCTGCAATGGATTAATAATAATGCAGCTGTGGCCATCAGCACCGTAATCAAAGATTCTGCAACACAACAGAGGTCTGTCGCGCAGATGATCAAGTTTTATTCAGTATTTGACTAATGGGAGCCAAATATACAACATACAGAAATATGTGCTTTTCATCAACATGTTGTTTCAGTGACACCACAGAATTTTGTAAAATAATGACAAAAATGTTTTAATGACAATATATCATTTTTGGTCCACCTTGAAATTCTTTTCAAGAAAACACAAAATCACTGTATTGTACATCATGCAACATGTCAAGGCAAGTTACAGGTCAATCCTCGGGTGACAGTGAAAAGTTAGTTTTGACACAGCTGTCAAAACAGAGGCAGTGAGCAATTGTTGCGAACTGTGCCCTGTAAACCAGTGAGTCATCATTAACGAGGGACTGAGTTTCATCTGCCAAGTCGATACTGACAATCAATAACTCCCCTTTAAGAATGTGGAAATTAGAATCTATTTCATTTATTTATCTGATGTAGTTACACGCAGAAACTGAGTATGTAACAAGAATGTTATTGTGAATCCAAATTAGATGATGTTATAGCATCTAAGGGCTAATGCTTATATCATTTCTCAGCCAGATGTACAGTGAACGGTACAGTAAGATACAACTTTGTTTCCATCCTGTGCTGCATGATTATCTCCTGCAAACATTAACCCTTCACTTGAGTGCTTTGTTTTCATGTCACAATCAATGACTGGGTTCATGTATTTGTGACATTTGCGAGGACGAAGACAGTGAAGTTGATGACTCACTGTGAGTCAACCTCCTCTGGCAAGGCTTCCACCGGAGGCTGGCAGGCAGTGAGCCGGCCCAGGAGGTAGTGAGAATCTGGTAGGGAATGGAGGGGGGGTAGGTGGGCGGAAGGATGTGGCGAGCATTCGGCAACAGGAGGGGGAAGAGGTCAGCGGCAGGAACTCGGAAGTGGAGTTGTGAGTTGGGCTGGATCAGTGACAAATAAGCAGAAACTCGCCCACACGCAGTTTATCAACTCCATTACCCGGAGTGTCTGACAGAGAGTAGGTCACTCGGAAGCTGTGCGAAACTGACGTCTGTTCATGGAGCACAGATGGCAAAAACTTCAGTGGAGAAAGAAGACTAACTAAAATGGCAGAGCTAATCAACCAAAATGCTGATAGTTGTTATCCTGAACAAAATTATTATGTTTGTTACTAATGTGACTTTATAAAGATACTGGAATAATCTGCATATACACATACAACTACTCCATATAATCTTTTTTATAATTCTTTTACAAAAATAAAAGCTGTTCTCCACTGATGTGTGGTAAAACAATGTTTTTATATAACCAATACAATTAAATTGATCAAATACTACTATACTCTGTGGCAAAAAGTGAAGAGCTCATGTAGCCACACTTTGTTGTGTTTCCTGGAACTTTCCCGACACTGATCATCACAGATCACAGTAAACAAGGTCCCTTTGTAATGAAGAAAGTGAAAATAATAACAACTACTGATTACTGTATGCATCAGAGTTTCTGCAGTTTTTAACACAGGTTTCACACTAGGCGTGTGTATTTTAAACGGCCCAGGGAAGTGCACAGTCGGCACCTTTGGTGCAATTTAGACACACACATGAATAAACTTTGCATAAAAGAAGTGACCAGAGCTCTGTAGCAGTCAGAGGGTCGGAAAAATGTCAGGAAAATAAAAACAAGTCCAAATACAAACGAGCTCATAGTTAACAGACTTTCAGTCTGCTACATGTTTATGTCAACATGAACATCGGTCTGTCATCTTTTTTTTAATCCATGTGACCAGTGATTATTATCTTGATGTGATGCAATCAGAGCCACCAGCACAGAGCTTACGTGGGAGGACAACCTTTGATTGAGCAATAATTGTTTTATGGCACAGCTTGGCACGATACCTGTACTTTTATCAGCGTGGCACAATTTCATCTACAGGAATTACTGAAGAGCCTCAGAGAATCCTGGAACCCAGTTTGGGAATGACTTGTGTGAAGTGACCAGGATGTAGAAACAGTTACAAGAATCACCCATGTAAATAATTCTCATTGGCTCAATTTTACCAACAAAAACATGGGAAAATATGAGTGGAAAATAAATAAATAAATACATAAATACATACATACATAATAAATAGAAGTTGCTGATCATTTACAATTTAGCTTATACTATAAGTGAGGTAGAAAACAAGATGGCCTGTTATGATATATATAGATAGATATCTAATAAATGATACATGCTATTTTAGCTTACATTTTTAGCTTATGTTTTTAGCAAAGATTATTTAACATTTTTAGCTTCCTGGTGCCTCGCTGAATGCTTTTACACAAAGGTTCTCCAGTGACGATTAGCATAAGGTTAAAAATAAAAGACGACTAAAAGTGCGATCCAGTTGAAATGAGTAAAATAGAAGGAGAGAAGCTGTGGAGGAATTTATGAAAAAATAAAACAAAGAAATGATTGGGGAGGACATGATGTCACCAATGACCAGCACTGACTCACACAAGGACAATGGCAGCAGAAATAAAGAAATTCAGCTGTTAGGATCAGCCTGTCACTCACCGCCTCCTCATGTTCCTTCCAACAGTCGTAGTCTGTTGCCATGGCGATGCTGGCATAGCACATACCGGCCTCCTTGGCGAGGGCCACCTCGGGCACAGTGGTCATGTTGATGACGTCAGCGCCCCACTGTCGGAACATCAGGCTCTCCGCTCTCGAGGAAAAGCGGGACCCCTCGATAGTCAGCATAGTCCCTCGCACGTGACACTTAACACCCAGACTCCGCGCCACCTCCACCAAAACCTGCACCAGGGCAGAAGCCACAAGTAAGTGTCTCCACTCAGCAAAGGAAAGAGGAGCAGGTGACTGTTCACATGGTTTGAATAGTTACTGTATTTATCTAATCTTGTTAACTGTGGTGTTGAATTAATAGCACCTGCGCTGTGTGGTATCTGCTCATCTGCATGTTTCAGTCTATTGCTATCGGCAACAGACTGAAACATGGACTGCCCTCAACACAGGAGGGTTTTTGTGGACCCAAAATTGTATCCCTTGGAGATATCACTTTCAATATAAAGACACTGGTTAATGAAAGAAACTGAAGGTCAACTGGTAACAATAAAAATGATAGAAACTGTAAAATTATTAATTTAAGAAGAGAGGTCTTGAAGAGTTTCAAAGTTTCAAAACATGAAATTAATCTTGTTTGGGTTTCTGCTTGCATGAGAGGCAGAATTATCTTTATCAGTTAAAAAACTAAAGCTACATCTCAGACATGAGGTCTGTAAGATTGTTTAAACGTGTACCATTTCTCTTCGGTTTTCCACTTCCCCACCAACCCCAGCAGAAATTTTGGGAAACTCAAAAGGTTTGCAATAAATAAATGTAAAAGACATATATGTCCAGGTGTTCATGGACTCACCTCTCTGGTTCTGTTACAGAAAGGCTCGGCCATGGGGATGTGACACACACCTGGAGGACTGGTGGGCTGTCCATCATACAGCGTCTGAGCTCTCTTTGTGGTCCTGACAAACAGTAGTAAACACAGGACTGAAAGTTATTGTCATGGCAACCATGGCTAGAATGTTTATTATTATTATCATCATCATTAACCTATTTAAAATGTGAAAAGTCCTTTCACAGCTATCTAGGACCATAAAGTAATTCACTGAGTATGGCAGCACCTGGTCTCTATCTTTATGGCAACAGCTTTCCTCCAGTTTACAAGTCTACATTTCAGCTGAAACAATCTTTAATAAACACTGAATTATAAGATGGTTCCGTTTTACAGATCATTATGTAATGAAGTAATCAGAAAGGTAGATTTCTTAGTGGTGCCAGATCATCAAACACATTCTAATTGTCATATTTTCCCAGAGATTAGAACGTCAAAACACAATTATTTCAGACATTCAAAATATGTATCTTGCAGTCAAAAGTAGATGCCCAACCCCATCGCTTACTCATAAACCTTGCACTGGTGCTGAAATATTTTCAGCAAGCTGCAGCTCCACCCTGCTGAAAGAAGAAAAACCTCACAGTAGTGTGTGTGTGTGTGTGGGGGGGGGGGATAAACTGTGGTCTGAGGACAATGCTTGTTTTTGTGACAGCAGTCATGTTATCTTGGTCTGGCATCTTTTCATATGCAAGATCATTTGAGAATTACCGTTGCAAATTTTTCCCGCACATTTTTATCACCAATGGCAACAGTTTTGAAAAAGGACATTATCCATGCGCCTGTGTTGGATGATGCTTTTGTTTACATCCATTCTGTTTTTGAAAACACTGTGTAATTGAGGTTATTTTTTAGCAATTAATTATTTTTCAAATAATAATAATCAAATGTATTTAATGTAATATATACTGTTTATATTTTTAAATTACTAATACCTTTTGAGTAAAGAGTCAAAAGAGACAGAAAAACAGATCCAACTAGAATTACACTAAGTAGAGTGTATACCTGCCCAACATATGAAATCACAATTAAATTCAACAAATCTGGATTTTTATTTGCACACACACATAAATATTAGTCTATTAAGCATACCAGTTTTTTTAATAGCGATACAATAATTATATTTCTGTGTCTAAAATTACCATATCTCGCATGTTGAACCGAAAACGTTTCCTGGATCTGCACCAAAATTTATGAATTTCATGAAAACATCAATTCAGTAGGTAATCAGTTCAGTAGTTTTTTTTATAACCCTGCTAACTAACAAAACACTGATTAAACTATAATCTCCTTGGCTGAGATAATTAATGTCAGTCTTTAGATGCTACTTGAATTTTGCACCAAAATAAAGAGAAACTGCAGACATGAAAAAATGAATAAAGAGTAAAGACTTGGATTTGGAACATTTGGAGTTTTAAGGCCCACATGAGACTGTAAAACTTAAAACTCGACAAAGCCAGTGACACTGACCAAATATGCAGTGATCAAATATTTGGTTTGTAGAAGCCACAGAAAACAAATAAGAAGAGGTAATAACAACTATTGTGGCATCCATAGAGTGAAGCCTCGAGAAAATAAGCTGTCACATGTTGCAGGACAAGTCTTAACAGGTCCCAGTGAACAACTTCCTCATTTCTGATAAACAGATCTCGTCTGTGCGTGATTCTAGTAGCTGGGCTTCACCAACATGGGCGAGTCAAACCACAGGCAACGTGATAAACTTGTGTAGAAGTATACAGGGGAAACACACTGACTCAATTCAGACAGTTGTCTGCCAGCCCATTGCTAACAAATAACCCATCCTATTTAAAAAACAAGCACCTCTCACTGCACATATTGAGTTATTGAATGGAATTTGTGCAATCAGCCGACTGAGAGAGAGCACCACACTCCCTCAGGGTCACGCTCATTGTATGTTACACATAGGAACACATGTATAAGCCTGGAGGTCAGAGATACTGCTGAGAAAGTGTAAGTTCTCATGGAAAGATATTCTCAGGTTCACCAGCAAGTGTTTTTAATTCTAAAGGAAGAATTCATAATCATCTTCTGCAATCTGAGCCACTGAGACAGAACACCTGGTTCCTGTTGTCATGTGCTGTCACTACGAAAAAGATGAGCGTGGAAATACATGTCAACAAATTCAAGTTCTATTCTTACTGAGGTAATGGATTACAACACCTGGTTATGAATATGGCCATCCATTGCTTATGTGCTCATCCAGCAGTGACAGAGCAACACTGTCATTATCATTCATTTGGTGCTTTGCTTGCATCAACCTGACAAATGCAAGTGCAACATCCATCCATGTCCGCTAGGGTAGGCACACAGACCCCTATGCTGACATCTGCCTATAGCCCACAATTTGTGACTGCGCTGACTGTACATGTCAACTGTGCGAGCTCCAGGTACAATACCCTGATTTTAATGTGAAGGATGACAGCTAATCAATGAGCTGATCGCACAATTCAGGACGTAATTCCATGTGGCCTCAACAAAATATATATATATATATATATATATATATATATATATATATATATATATATATATATATATATATATATATCAACATGACAGCCACTAACAGGATAGTAGATATTAGGTGAGAAAAATGAATGAATGAGAACTGACAGCTCACGACACAGAACATGATACACAACTATGACAGACAGGAAGGAAATCCAACACTTTACAACTATCTGTATAGTAAAGGTTGTGCTGTAGATGCTCTGGCACCATACTGGGGTTAACTGTTTCCAAATGGTGCACATCACAGAGCCTACAATTTTAATTCTCACCAAAGCCTGAGGTGAACTGTGACACCCGAGAGCTCAACAATAACAAATTAAACACAGGTTAACAGTTTGATTCCCACTGAACATGACTGTAAACAAACACTTGGCTTTGACAAGTGTGTCAACCACAGTGAGTAACTCTCCTCTTTCTCACTCAGCTATCTGGACGCTCTCGTCACACGGTAACATGAGTCCTGTCACTGAGATTTGTGGGAAGATGTTTGAGTTGTTTGTATAGTTGCCCTCCTGCACAACCACCATGAACAACCTTTTGACAGAAGCTTGAACTATTTAACAAGTAAGAGAAACATAAGCAATTAATATAACAATAACAACACATTCAGATATAAATACAATATTTTAGAGTTGAATTCATAAAAGCAAACCATGAAGCCATTTAATTCACCTAAATATAATTTGCCCTTGAGAATACTTTTAATTAAGCAGTAACAAGGCTGTGTTGTGATGTAAATTATATTATGATGCTGTAAGTTATTGTTATGTTCCAAAGACAAACAGGAATCTTAGCTATAGCTATTACACCTGTGAATACACTTGAAAAGAAGTTTGATCAGACAGTGAGGAAGTTCCCTAAGTTCCCCTTGTCGACCACGCCCACAGGCTACACATCTGGACAAGATTTTTTTTTTCTTCATCTAGATTTTGTGACTTCTCTCTGAGATTGGCCATATGTGCACTGGTGTGAGAAAGTGCAGCGAGTCAGGTTTCCTGACATTGCTCCTGACCGTTAAATAGTGGCCACAATAATATTTGCTGAATAGCTCAGATAGCTGCAACTTAAATTAGGATCAAGTTCTGAACCTTGTTAGTGAGACAGCTGGACACCAGAAAAAGAGGCAACCTGTGTGCCACTACTAAAATCAGGGTTTCTGCAGGTTTTAAATCTAAATTAACAAAAAATTCAAGATCTATGTCAAGTACGACAGATATGAAGTAATATCCCAGAAAGAATGGGCCCTTTATATTTACATCGGGAGCGGGTCCACTCTACAGAGGCTGCCATGGTTTTTACAGTCGTCCAAACTGGACAAACTGAACCTTTTGAGTTTTTATGACGACTGAAGGCTGCAACATGCAACTTTTTTCCCAACATTTTACTAATGGGCTGGCAGGAAAGCTTGCATTCTCACATAAAGTCAGTCTGTAAAATCTCAGGAAAATTTTGAAAGTTCAGAGCATTTCTGAAAGTAGCGATAGAGGAATATGAATAAGGCACTAGGAAGAGTATCACAGTCCTGGGAGTAAATTGAAGAAAAAAAAAATAAATAAAATGGCCGCATTAGCAAGTTATCTGAACCTTAATCTGAAATGTTCACATCACACTCACCTGTCAATGAACTGATCTATGATGACAATGTCTCCAGGCTGAATTTCCTCCCGCAGTGAGCCACAAGCCGTGGTAACCAGCAGATGTGTACAGCCCTCTTCTCTCAGCGCCCAAATGTTGGCCTGGTAATTCACATTGGATGGCATTATGGTGTGTTGTCTCCCGTGCCTATGAAAAAACAGCATTTGAGAAATAGTCTACATTGATCAATTTCAGAAATATAAAAATATAGGCTTAGATGTAACATGACATTTTTTTTATATGAAGTGAAATATTGTGTGAAGAGATGCAGAAACTAGTGTCCAGTATATTTGACAAGTGCACAGAACTTCCACTAGATGGTGCTAACAGAAAACATTTTGATGATTCACATTTTCTTACCTTGCGAGCAGGACACACTCCACATTTTTTATCTTCCCCAGTATCAAGGCATCAGATGGCTGTTCAAAAGAGCAGAATAATCAAGTTGTGTATAAACCAGTAAGGAATTATTTTACTACAAGGGGTAATTTTACTAAAAATATGCCACAATGCCAGTAGAGCTAATAATTTACATTGATCTATTATCCAAGAAACTTTGGTCAAGAGCTTCACTGACCTTTCCATACGGTGTATCAACATAACGCTCCGTCCTTCCCTCCAAGATGTCTGGATCATCAAGGCCTGAACCACCAATTATTCCAATCTAGATCAAACAATAAAAAAAGTCTAATAATTAAAGTTATTATTATAAACTTGTTGTGATTTTCAACAGTGTGGTTACTCATTTTCCTTCCAGTCTATATGCAGCCACATATTCACATTTTACACAATATAAACAGAAATGCACAACTTTATTCTGTAAAATAATACTTTTTTTTAAATCGCCTCATATCTGCAAACACAGATGCAGATACCCATATGTGTGTGAAAGCCTCATATCAGCCACTTTATATCGGCCAACTGATAAATCAGTCAGGTTTTAATATGATCAAATAAGCAAAGTAAGAAATTGTTCAAAACTTTTTATTCCTCCTTATACCAGCTACAAGCCTGATACAGTTACAACTTAATCATGCATCATTAATAGTTATACTACAAAACCATTGCCTATTTTACAGAGGTGTTGTAATTGTGGTGCTGTAGATCTATATTACAAAATCTATGTTCTATTTACATATTTAACGGAGACATAGCACATTAACGAACATTCGTATATAATACTAAATGTAAACATGCTGGAATTAGCAAGAATGCTCATTTACATCCACTGTCCCTATGCAAGCAAACAAAATGAGAATAGGAGACTGTTACAGTGTAAGTAAATAATCCACATGTCAGTGAGAAAATATACACAAATAGACTTAAGGCTGAATGTAAACATCTGTCAGCACACCTTAAAACAACTCAGCAGCAAAATGCACAATAAGATGAAGCAACACCTCTTTCAAACTATCAGGCTGAACCAGCTTCATAAAACAAAGGGCCATCTGTGGTTATACTATAGTTATAAATGGTCACTTATCATTTAAAGTGGGGACCTGGATACTTCCTCCATGCAGTCAGCTGTCACGCTGTGGATCAGAGATGCCGGGTGAACACGTGCTCCAGCCTCCAGGGGATGTACCTCACATGCTCCCCCTTCAGCTCCTCTTGACAGCTCACTGGATTTCTCCTGCGACTGTTAGCGTGTTTGTTTTTTCAAGCTAACACCGTAACCTTTGAAAGCCTGCACACTTTAAGCTTGGCTAACACGATGCTAACGTCCACTAGCTTCTTCACGTTTGTCCGAGCTGCAGCTGGAGTGTTTCCCTGAGCTGAGCTTCCTCATTGATTCTCCAGAGTGACGTTTATAATGCGACGTTACGTGATGGCTTCTTACCTTAATGGGCGCTGTGGAAGCCATGACTGCGTCCTCTCCTGTTAAAGTAAAGATGTGACCAAGTACAGAGGCAGGAGAAGCTTCAGTCCGTCCTTAATATCCGCTACAGAGCCGGAAGTCAAACATTTCACTTCCTGTTATTATGTTTCAAAACAAAAGCGCGGAGGTGAACCTATGTTCACAAGTTCTTGTTGGTTATTTATCTTGAGTATTTTACATCTGAGGGAGGTGATATAGATAGAGAGGTAGATAGAGAGAGAGATAGAAAGATCTGTTTAAAGTCATCACCTTAGAGAGGACATATCACGTAATAAACTGGTAATAACAGATAATATACTTGCTTACTATGCCAAAAGGCAGATAATAACAGTGTACTCTGAATTACCCGTTCCAACCAAGTTGATAAGTAAACTGGATTTTATATTTCTTAAAAAAGAAAGATATACATCTTCGCTCATGCTGTATGTTACTTATGATTGTATACCTAGTCCAATTATACAGGGCCATCTAAGGACATTGGTTAAAGAACTGTTAAGGGTAAACTGCTTTTAATGCTGGCACACTAAAAAATATGCTTAAATGTTGCAATTTTAACCACATTTAACAGGAAGTAAAGGAGACACATTCCTGCCTTTACAGTACATGTGATACTGCACAGTAGGATTCCAATAAATATCTCTTCGCACATTAAGAGCTTTCAGAGGACCAGCTCATGAAGATACAGTATTTTTACCTTTGAGGGGATTCAAACGGCAAAATTTTGGCCTTTGCTTATTTATCTTCACAAATGTATGATAATCAAAATAGTTTGCTGTTGATCAACTAATCAGCTAGTCAACTAATCATTGCAGCTCTAATCTGGAAATTCAATCACTCAACTGTAATGACACTTCTTCAGTTATATGAATAACAATCAAAGTGTAACATGTAAACACTGTTGTGTAACAAACCTATGGCCTAATTATAATTAACTATAATACTTTGCCTTATTATACTCTGCCTGTACCCAAAGTAAACACAAAACTAAATGAAAAAACAACACATTTTCTTATCACATTTTATTTTTAAATAAAATACAATAGAAAAGAGAAATCTTAACACCATCTGCTGATAATTTGTCATCCTCCATGAGCTGCAAGTAGAAATGGTTTGTCTGAAGATATGATATTTTTGACTTATTGTAACCAAACCCATCACTGACCTTAATCGATGTTATCCCTGAGAGAAATTTCAAAATACAAAGCATTTAGGAAAATTAATTTCCAGAGTAAGGATTGACACTTGAAAAACTGACACTTCAAATCTGATTCTATCATGTCTTATTAAAAAAGTGGCACCATGCACATCAAATAGCATAACAGTCGAGAATGAAAATTTTAATATTTGTCGCACACATATTTGTGTGTGTCATAAGAGTCCAATGAGAAGTCCAAACGTGGTGGTTTTTGAATTGATATGTGAAATCCCGATATCCTCCGTTTATGAAATACTGCTACCAGATAATAGATGAGAGTGAATCCATTGGTTCCCACCAAACACAGCGATAATCTGGATTTTCACCTAATTATAATGAGGAGGTCAGAGTGGGGGGGTCAACTGGGTCATCTGTGACACTGTCAATAGCATTGTCTTTATTAGTGCTGCAGGCCTGGGTGCCACTGTTATTAGCAAAATAATCACTGTCACTGTCAATGGTGATGATAGTGGGCGATCTCTTCTCTGCACGCTCATCACTCTTGTGTTTTTTGCTTTTTTTCTTGTGTTTCTTCTTTTTTTTGTGATGCCGTTTGCTTCGCTCATGTGCGTATTCCTCATTGATGAGCTCCACACTCAGGCTCCTACTTGTCTTTCTCGACCTCTCTTTGGATTTTTTACGATGCTTCTCTTTGCTCTTCTTCTTGTGCTTTGTTAATGCCGTTGAGGCGTCTTCTTCATGGTATGAGTTGGAAAGTGTGTTTTTGGATGGCTCCTCCAAATGTCTTGTTTTGTACTTTCTCTTTCCACCAGGCTTGTCATGGTGGGATTTACTTTTTGCTGAAGGAGAGCGACTGCTGGATAAAGATCTTGAATGCCTCCTATCACGTCTTTGTGAGTCTCTGCTGCGGCTCCTGGAGCGAGAGTATGTGTGCCTATCTGGATACTTGCGACTACTGCAATAGTAAGACCGTCTTTCTGTGTAATGCGTCCCACTGCTATTTCTTTCTTGGCCATAATGTCTATAAGACTGACTGCTCTGATAATTGTCCCTCCTTTTAGAACTACTGTCAAATTGTGAGTCTCTGTCGTTGTTGTTAGGATAATCTCTTCCCTTGGATAGCGTGTTGCCGCTGCTTTGGGAGATCACCAGCCTCCTGCTGTTGTGCCTATACTCTCTACTACTTGACCTCCTTCGTCTCCTCTGGTCTCTGTCCTTTGACCAGTGTCGCTCCCTAGACCTCTCATTACTATCAGAACCGCCATCTCTATCTTTTCTGTCTGACTTCCTGGATGTCTTGGGTCTGCTAGATGTTGGCGAGCTACATATTACTTTTGAATCAAACTGGTAACTGTGGTCCATTTCTACATTCTCTGACTGTCCAGCACCACTTGGATCACAGCTCTGAGAAGCAACAGGACTAAGACTGGAGAAGCGGATGTGTTGAGGTAAATGAGGCACTTCCTTTGTATCTTCACAGTCAAACTCTTCAGAGTCTGAGGAGAGCTGAACCAGCTCAGGAGTTCTATCTACTGTGGGCTTGACAAAGCCTACAATGATGCAGTCATTGTTGTCAGGAGACGAACCCTCTTCTTTGTTAACTACACCCTGAGTCATGACTGTTTCGTTATGGGGGTGCATCTGCAGTGGAGAAGCATAAAACGCTTGTGTCTCCTCCTCTAAGCTGTTGTCAGAGTCTGAGTCGAGGACTGACAGACGCTCTGCCCGGCTCTGCTCTGCTGTCGTAGAATATGAAGGTCCAGGAGTCTCATCATCCCACACAGATTCACTCAGAGTAGACATGGTTTCTCCTGGGGGGTCCAAATCCATTGCGAGTTCCTCGTCCTCTGAAATTGCTATCACAGATGAGTTGGAGCTGCCGTCCTCATTTGAGGAAGGGGCTGGGCAGTCGTACACAGCATGCTGGTCATACGCCTCCAAATTGAAGGGGGATTTTGCAAAGTTGATGAACTCATGCAGAAAGTGCTCTGTGCGTCCCTGGATGAACGGCCTGAGCTCTTCCAGAATAGCTCCATCTTCCATGTCAAAACGTGTAATGCGTGACATGATGATGTGCTGAACAATGTTTACCAAAGAGCCGTGGGACCCATACAGCACAGTGAGCTCTCTCTTTAGCCAGGGGATCAGTCTATGTAGGCAGGCAGGATTTCTTCGGTAGAACTCAGCTGAGGTGTCTCGCGAGCGGCCCCCATCGCGAACGATCCGGACCCTAACTCCTTGCCGATAGAGCTCTCTCCTGAAGTTAACCATTTCCTGTTCTCTTACGCTGTTCACAGCTCTTCCTTCACTCGCAGCTCTCCGCTTGGCCGCCAGCCTCATCATCATGCGTCGAACATAGCGGTCCTGAGGTTGTTGGGGAGGGATTGTTGAGGCTTCAAACATTACTCCATTATCTGGAGGTGGCGAGGTCCTTCCACGCATCTGTCGGTGGACACCAGTGAGAGTTGTGCGGTATCTAAACCGCACACCCCCAAATGAACCAAAGGAGCCATTGTTCACTGGCTGCAAGTCATACTTCTTAAAGTCTTGCTCTGATTTTATACTGTGATAGATTGACTTGAACGGCTGTTTGCATAAAGGGCACTCTGCTTTGTTCTTGGACCACTCATAAACGCAACAGAAACAGAATTTGTGCTGGCAGAGGTCTAGGTATGAAATGTTGTTAAACCTGTCCAAGCAGATGGGACACTTGGAGTCTGGCGACACCTCTGCTGACATTGATTCAGAGGATTTCCTCCTCCTACTCTTCTGGTTCTGCTGCAGGGCAATCTTGATTGCTGACATGATCTGACACAAAAAAAGGATGAAATCAATTTTGAATTGTAAAGTCTACAGAACAAGAAAAGTAAGGCAGCCATCAAGGTAACTGTTCATTTCCACAGAGGTTCAACAGTTTAAAATCAGACCTTGAAACTTAAGTAGTTTAATACTATAATCAACTGCTAAAGCATAAAATACATTTGCATTAACTGGGGAAAAACACACAAATTAACAAGTAATTCACATGCAGTAAATTCCTAAGTAAGCTTAAAAGTCTGCATGACTAAATTTCTCATCAAATCACAGAGTGAAGACTTTTCAGTTTCAGCTGTGAACTTGTAGCACTAGAAATAAAAAGATAAGGCACATTTCTGTATCAGATTTTGTAGTCCAACATTGAGGTGTAGGTCCAGGTTTAAACACTGAGGTCAATACCAATACCAACGTATTTCAAACACCAGACTCTGTAAAATTACATGTCAATCAAATGATCATAAAGATATTTCAGTCTCTAAAGACCAAATATGTCATTCATATAAAAATGTCTAAATCGCTCAGTGTCATGGTGTGGTGAGGTCAGCTCGTCCAGAGTCACCCTCCTACAGCAGACCTCCCTGTCCATGAGAGATCCTGGAAACACTTCGATCATTTCCACTAATCTTCGTGTCATATTATTTACAGGATCAAACGCGGCTGAGCTCGAAATCAAACCAACGTTTGTTCTCCTCCTTCTTCACCTTCCACTGTGTTGTTTTTCGGTTGGTTAGCACATTAGCACGTTAGGCTACAAGTGCCGCCTGTTTGGAGGCGAGTGTTGTGGCTTCACAGCTGGAAATAAGTCGCCTCGAGTACTGACACGTGAACGACAGTAAACTCTTCTGTCGGGAGAACAGTGGAGCTGACGATAAACAAACCTGCAGAGTGTAGTTTGCGAACAGCTTCACTTGGTTAGCTAAAGTTAGCAGGCTAGCTAAGGCGGCTAAGATGCTATGTAGCTAGTTAGCCAGGACGTTTGAAAAGTTTACCTCCGAGTTCCTCTGACACGAACAATGGTGACGGCTTATTGACCTTCTCTGTCCAGGAGAGACGAGTCAATTTCTGCAAGACGTTCGATCCTTAGTGACTGTTTACAAGCAGACAAAAGAAACACATCCTCTCTTCACGAACATCAGTGAGGGAGAGCTCAGATCGTGGCAGCGGTAGTTCGAAGAGGCACTTCCGGTGGCAACACAAACTGCCACTGATATGTAAATGCATCTGATGCCTGACTGTCTGAAGGTCTGTCTGAGAGCAGCTAAAGCTGTTTGTGTTTTATTCACTGAGATATGTATACTGGTTTATTAAAGTGTATTAAATGGCTAGTAATTAGTATTAGTTTGTTAGCTCTCGGGAAAAGCTCCAATGATGCACAGAGATGCTGCTGCTCATGCAGCAATTTATTGACTAAACTAGATGGAAATACCTCAACCCATAAGAACATTTCAAATATACTTGTTACTCCTTCAACTTCAAAATATTTGTGTGAGTTATGAACACTATGGTGTAAAAGCATCAGTGCATATACTAGACAAATAACAAATGAAGTTGTACACAACAAACAGCTACTGGCCTACTTCTTTTTAACCAAGTTTTACAATTATACTATTGTAATGACATATTGTGACAATGATGGTAAATTTTAACAATGGAACCATAAAACCATAATTGTAAGCAGCACGTCAAAATAAAACCCATTTAGGCCTCGTTGTTATACCCACTGACGACTTGAGAGAGATCTCTTTAAAAACAGATTTGTGTGCTCACTTCTCGGATATCCAGTGTATCCAGTGCATATGTGTTCCAAGTTTGTGATTTAAAGCTAACTGCTGCTCTGCTAAGGCTGTATTATTAACACACGTTGTAAAAATGGAAAATACTAAAGCAACTCGCTGATTAGATTCAATTGTAAAATCAGAGTCATGGCAATAAATGATATTACAATGTAATATTTTATTGGCATATTAACAGTTTTTACAACATAAACTCAGGGAAATTATTGAAATATTTTAACTTCAGTGATGGCCGTGGGTCTCGGGGAGATCTGGAACAACTTCTCCTGTCTCCAGAATGGTGTCACCCTAAACACAAAATCAAGAACAGAAATAATTAAGAAAATATTTCTTCCCTCTTTCAAGATATAAAGCTATGGCTGATAATGCAGGCTCATAAAGAGTTGTACATACGAGAAATAAAAAGGACAGGTATTATAGAAAAAAAAGCATAATGTTAAATTCAATAGATGAGTTGAACTTACTGGGAACAGCTTGGGTTTCACTTCCACAATACCAAATGGCTTAGGCTGTGGAGGACAATGATACTGTTATTTATAATGCCTACTGATCTCTGCATTTATAAACTGAAGCAAACACCTGTGTAGTTTGATAATTGTATGGTGATCATGGAACATTTTAATGTTGCATATCCATCATTCTAAAAGTGCACGTGCTTTCTTTGCAAGTTACTTTATTATAGTCCCTATAGAATGATACAACTAATATATGCAGTGGTGGACTGGTGGTCTGGGAGTATCAGACTTCCGCTATACATATAACAAACATGAGTGGTAGTGTAGCCCCCTTTAGGTACAGCAAGCCTGGAGTTCAAATCCTTGTTAGGTAAAGCTAATATCAAATAGAAACACCACTGAGCAGAGGCATGCTGGGAATATAAAACTAAACACAGTCAACCCCCAGAAAATATGGAAGTTGATTATTGTTTCATAGTGCAATTTAACATCACAAATAATGTCAAATATTTATTTTAACTTACAGCAACATGGTATTTGATGCAGTAGTGAACAATCCAAGAAGGTATCAACAGCCGTGTTAATGTGAAAACTCCTCCTTTATATGCTTTGTAGGTCTGTAAGGAGATAAACAAATAAATATGCATTGAGAGAATTACACAATGAATAATGGTCTTCTTCCTCACTGCTCCACACAGATCATAATTTAAAGTAATTCATATATGCATGTAAAATATTTAGCTGTATATTAAGTGTTGGCCCTAAGTGGCTCTAAGAAATACAGAGAATTGTCATAAGTACTATCAAGTAAGATAAAGTAGGGCTGGTACACTTAGGGGTACAAATGACAATATGAAAAAAACACAATTCGTGTGTAATAACACGTTCTTGATGAGTCCAGACAGTGACAGAGGCAGCATTGTGACACAGCAAAAACTCAAAAATTCAACATCTACTTTACAATCAATGGAATCATGGGTATCAATTGTACTTTTTGTAAAGCTCTCTGAGGGCAATTTAGAAACATTTGGCTGCATGTGGTATATCAAACCAGTTTGACGAAACAATTTTGACTTCATTTCTAAAGGCTGTAAAACAAACTGACGCTGAATTCTCTCTGAATTCTCTTAACTTAAATTGTGTAAATTGATGGATAAACGAGGGAACATCTTAATTTGGGTCTTTTTGCATGAGATAAATTTAGGAAGATCTTTTCACCAAATTTTAATTCTGATTTATTCAGTATCTCTCCCACCACTGATGAAAGGTCACCATGCAGTTTGCCTGTACAAAAACCCTGAGGATGAAAACTCTCTTTCTTTGAAAAACAATGTCAAAGCTCAGCAAGTATATTTCCCCATTCAGTTGAAATAAATTGTATTTGTATAGTGCCAAATCACATCATACATATCTCAAGGCACTTAACATAGTAAGGTCGACTCTTTCCAAATAATATAATTGATGTAATATGACCAGTAATTGTAGAATGGCATACTGCTAAGGCTGGTAAGTCATCACCCAATCTAATCAAGTACTTATTTTAAAACAGGGGTTATGATAAACTCTAAATATCAATACAAACTCTAAATTAATGTGATATGATGCCTTTTTCCCAGCAGGCATTTTAAGATCATGTGTTCCTGAAAACATAAACAAAGTCTCTGTTCTACTCAAGTTATCAAATTCAACATTTACATCTCCTGCTAATGTAAGATGAGAAGATGTCTGTACAGACACAAACAGCTGGGAAGTTTCAAAAGTAGATAAAAGAGGTTTCACCACGTTGGAGGCGAATCAACAATGCACCTGGCTGTACTGTAGCTCTCAGTGTGCTAATGTTACTTAGACAAGAACAGCAGTTACACCAACAGCGTTCCTTCACTCATACATCAACATATGAAGTGTAATCACTCGAGCATGTGTGTGGTAGTATGTTTACACGGACTCACGTAAAGTCTCCACAGGCTCTTGGGCTCGAGGAAGCCAGCCCAGAACCTGGCGACGGCGCCGGCAGGTTTGGCTTGGACCACGGGCTCCCTGGGGCTGAGCTCCTGGTCCTTCAGCCACTGTCTGCGGAGCTTTGACAGCTGCTCGACACGGAGCTTCTCGTCCGGCGTGTACCCAGACATGGCTTCTTTTATGTGGACGTTCAACCTCAACAGAGCCGCAATGACACCATGGAGGACACAGTCAAGCGAAGAAGAAGAAAAAGCGGAAGAAAAGGAGACGTGGGCCAGATAGAAGAGTTCGATAGATTATAGTACGACACCTGCAGGACAGGAGTATGTACTACACGGTGTTTATTTATTCCCCTGTTTGGAACGATAAGATCAAATAATTGACAAAATAAAATTTGCAATAATACATTAGCAAGAGCCAAAACAGGCCTCAGTAAGTAATAAGTAACATGCAAATACTTACAGGATCTTAGGACAGATTTCCACAATATTGTTCAGGCTGCTTCTGTCTTTTAATGTGAGGCTGTGAAACCACCAGTTGAAGGAGGATAATGACATGTTACAATGAAATGTTACAATACTACAAAACTGTCAAATATTTCTTATTGAAGCTACTTTTGTGTTTATGTCCTTCTTTATCCGCTAGATGGCGAAAATTCCAAGCGGTACAAGGAAGTATAACGCATCCTGATGTCAACAGGGATATAAGATTAAATACACTTTCCAATGAGGAGTGCAACACTTTGTGACACAAATAGTCTACATCAGTGTTTTATGTACATTCTGTGAGTATCCTGGCTGAGATGTGTGGCTCTAGACTGGTATAAAACTCTGCTGCATTATTCAGACATTTAATTCACATTTTAACTCTTTTGACAGTTTTGGCACTTGAGGCTCCATCTTGCAGTATTGACAAACTATTCAGAAGTTTTTCAGTGCATTAGTAAAATAAAAAATAAATGATGTTGCACTGATCACTTGTCAATACACAAATTGCCACTGTGCATTTTGTGAATATTTTATTGTTATTTACAAATTATTTGTTTGGTTCAAATTTAATTAATATTAATGTGCAGATTCCTATATAACTGAACAGATTCTTAGTATTGTTTTTTTACTCTTTATGTATTTTTTTTATTTTTTTTAAAAGCAGTGTTTACAGACGCATTCCACACATCCATTTGTCAATAAAGGTTTAACTTTGAAATGAGGACCGGACGTAGTATCATTAAAGCCACGGTTTCCTGTCCTGTGTGTCACGTGTAGCATGGTGGATGTTATTAGCTAATGCTGGATCTTTTACCGGCTCCAGAGGCTCAGCAGACTGACAGGACATTTATCAGTCTGGTGTTTTATCAGCACTAACTTCGGGTAAGACTTGTCTCTTGTCTCATCAGGGCCAACAACACTTCTGTCCACTTAGCCTTAATGCTAGCTAACAGAATGAACACACTACGTCAAGGTATTGTTATGCTAGCTGTCAAATCGACAGAGGCATGAAGTAGCTTTGATAGAAACAACTCACATGTGCGTGTATACCGGTTAGCACTCAGGCTAACAGTCACACTTAGATATTAAACTGCTGTATCAGTGCTCACAAGCTAACCTGGGAGCTGTGCAAGGTGCTAACGTTAGCCGGCAGCTCTGAGGTCATGTGATCCTGCGTCACATCAGCCGCACTTTGAAGATAATGCTCGTGCACAGTGGAGCAGAAAAAAAGCCTGAGACAAAGTGTAATGACACTTGTTATGGAAGCTTGGTTTGATTTCCACACAAGACACAAATAAAATGTCATATGAATGTTTTGGATGGAAACCTGACACTCATTGCTCATATTCAGTTTCTTTTTTCAAACCCTTGAGAAGTGACTCAGATATTTCACCTCACTCTTGTTCATGGTGACCATCACTGTCAGTATGTCAGGTTTCTGAAGATTTTACCGTAAAACGTTGCTCATATTAAATATTCATATATTAATAATACCATGGGGGAAGGGAAGTTTGCAGGTAAAAAAAAAAGTCCTTCTCACTGCAACTCTGCCTACTGTGGCCTAATGTACCAACCACCATGCTGTAAAAAGATCTCTGGCAAGATCTCTGAAGGTGGATGAGTTTAAATCGTCAAATGATAACGCCAACAAATTTATGTGACAAAATATTGTATATGTAGTTAATATCTAAGTACATATACATTCAATTTGTATGAGCTTTTTCTCTTTACTTTTACAGGATTGTTTCAAACTTTGGATGGAGTCAGCATATAAGTTGTCAGTGTTTCGTGTAGTCGCAGCAGGGGACCACAGGGTTTGGGATTCAGGTCATCCTGCACAGCAAGATAATGGTCAAGTATTTCTGTAACAGCACAGACATCAGGAGCACGTGGGAACATGTCGTCTCTGCTTTCTGGCAGAGGTACCCTAACCCATACAGGTATGATAGTCTTTGATAGTCTTTTAACATAGATGTTCATTGTAAAGTCTGCACTGTACAGCTGTCTCCTCAAGATATTCCAGCTTTTTTTGGACTAAATTTCTGATTTAAAACAGAACCTATAATGTACAAAACAAGAGTGGATGTGTTTCTTTTTACAAACTGCCCCACATGAAAATTTACATGTGATGACTGGAAATTTATGGCTTTTTTCGTGGCTCAGCGGTAGAGCAGGCCGTCCAATAACCGGGAGGTTGGCGGTTCAATCCCCGCTCCCACTGTTTGGTGGGATGGTAGCTCATCTCCTCGCCACGACCGAGGTGCCCTTGAGCAAGGCACCGCCCCCCTTCCCAACATCTGCTCCCTGGGCGCTGACAACGCGCTGACAACGCCCAGGGAGCATGTGTGTACATGGCATCTGTCTGTGTTTCGATGCATGTGTGTGTTTCGACAGGTGCCAACATGATGGGTTAAATGCATGCAAAAGTGTAAAACATGACAATAAAATTAAATCATCTTCTTATTAATTAAAGTTATTCAAAATCCTGCTCACACAATTAGAACACCCTCGTAATGGTGTTGAATATACGTTGCTTCACATTTATTAAACAAAAAATAATTCCTTGGTCTTCATGAATATAGAGAAGTGAGAAAACACATCAGAGAAGTCAAACTAATTCGTAGTATATTCTCAGTGGGCCTGTTGTATTTGCTTTATGACTTGACCTGATAGATCTTTGTTCTGTAATGTGTCAACCATATCTGTCTGCATTGAATGATAAACAGTTCTGAAACCTTAAAATGAGTGGTAACCACACAGCTGACATGGCTGTGTCTCTTTTTTCTCTCAACCAGCACCCATGTTCTAACAGAGGACGTTGTCTACCGGGAGGTGACTGCGGACCAGCAGCTCCTCTCCAGACGCATCCTGACAAAGACCAATCGGCTGCCTCGCTGGGCAGAGCGGTTCTTCCCCACCGGCATGTCTCGCTGCGTGTACGTCATCGAGGACTCCATCGTGGACCCTGTCAACAGAAGCTTGACCACATACACCTGGAACCTCAACCACACGACTCTCATGGTGAGCAGCCTGATTCTCTGAGGTTCTCAATTTCAGTGACATTGGTATTAACCTTTAGTGCAATCAATTTTGAAAAGTGTTTGTTTCCAGTCAGTATGGACTTCAGTATGAAGCTCCAATATTAATTTGATGGAAACATTATTAGTTCACTTTGTGTGTCTTTGAAAGTAAAAGCTGGAAAGTTTTTGGTTTCTAACGACCAGTTTAAGTCCACACCTTGCTGCAGTGACAGTAACAGTTTTCAGCTGTGGTCAGTGTTACATGTGGTTCAAGGGGGAAGAAAATTTTTTTATTCACATGAGTAGATATTCAGATTTTCTACTATTCAAACTTCACTGACTATAATGATCAAATCCAGTTGATATGCTTATTTGGATCCGCACCAAATTGCACACACTCATAGATATCAGTCCCCCAAATATGCCAGATCTTTTTTCATCAAGATCCGTAATTCAGCTGCCGGATCTTCAAAGCAAGCCAGCGTTTGAACAAAGCTCACATGGTATAATCTCAGGGGAGAATGACCTTGACCTGACTTTTACATTATGCAGCTTTAAGGTGTCTCCTAAGGCTGCACGATAACGCAGGATCCATTGATCCTATTCATGTTTTTAATCCGATGCAGTAGGAAACATAACCGGCATTAAACTGGCAGTTTCCTCTATTCAGTTCTTTGAATTATGTTCCTGAGCTATGTGGCGAATATAACTACCTTTAAAGTGTTACCCTGACCTTAACCTGCTGTCACTCTTCTCTCTCTCTCACATTAGTCAGTTGAAGAACGCTGCATTTTCCGAGACGCCGCTGAGCAGCCAGCCACCACCCTGCTGAAACGGGAAGCGTGGATATCCTCAGGCATTTATGGTTTCTCTAGACCCATTCAGGTACATTTCATCTGGTCATGCAGAAATAAATTGTGCTTTAAAACATGGAAAATGAGTTTAAATTGTATTACACATTTAGATCAGTGTGAATCTACATCATTTTTCTCCCTCCCTTCAAAAGTTTCAAAAGGAAAATGTTTACATAAGTCAGATGTGTTTTCTTCAGTAGTAGTACACTTAGTTATTTATAATCCCTTATATACATATATGTATGTGTAATAATAGGCTTCAGTGTAAGTATATGTATTTCAAACGGACAGAAATATGATCTGTCTCCAAAGCTTTAGTTTGATTTGAAGGTCATAGTATAGACATCAGTAGGAGCCTGGGCGTCAAAGAGAAAAAGTTGGAGATTTAAGGGAAATTGAAATCTGTTCCAAAAGTGTGTCAGCCCCCAAAGTTGTTATGATTAGATGTAGATGTTGCCAGGCTTGTTTCTAAATCCCCAGAGAGAAGGAGAATGAAGCTCCTTAGCTCACTGTTGTTTTTCAGGTATCTCCACCATGTAAAGCCATTTCCTGTTTTGTCTTTTCCCAGGAGTTTGGATTGGCTCGGTTCAAGAGCAACCAAGTGAAGGCCATGAAGGGGCTGGAATACGCTCTGTCTAACTTACAGGGTGCGTATATTCACCAGTAGACACAGAGCGGGGAAGGAAGAGGGAAAAGAAACAAGTTTATTTTTAATTGATGCCATTTTTGGAAAGGAGAAAACTGATTCAGGAAGTTGCACTTTCATTATTTAAAGCTCTACGCTGCAACATATTGTACATTGTTTGTTACTTGTATTTATTTATAGGTAAATTTACAAAACAAACAGATTTTTCACCTACATGGCTAAACATCCTCGAAGCAGCCTCAGTATTTACTAACCCTAGATTTTGTGAAAGTAAAAAATTAAGTTTCTCCTACTGGACTCTTGAAGCTAAACATTTACTTTCCAGTGTTAGTGTCAGTGTTGCATAAAAAAATACTGTCTAAACCCCTGAAACAACAAAAAGAGGATTAAATCAATGAAACCTGATTAGAGAAAGTTATATATTTGCAGTCTGGAATATGGATGTTATAGAGATGTATAACTACGTCTGTAAATGTTTGCTCTCTATCACAACTAAGGCTGCAACAAATCTCATTTTATAGATTAATCACCAATTTGTGTCCATTCATAAGGAAAAAAAACATAATTTCCTGAACATGAGTTGACATATTAAAACCATTTTGTCCAGCAAACATTTTTAGTCAAAAAATTGACTCACTATTACTTGATAGAAATTATTCCTTTTTAGGTATCTGTGTAACTATGTTCAGAATCCTTTGTTTGTCATTCACAAAGCCTTTTATTATCAAATCAAGTACTTTAAGGGAGAAAAATCTTAAAGTGTGAAAAGTCAATCATCAGAGAGGTGTGTTTTCAGGGTGTAGCCATTCTGTGAAAAAGGTGGTGCCTTGTTTGACAGTGAATCCTGAGCGCTGAGGTTTGTTATGTGGAAGCTGTGTGTTGTGCTAATGCAGCATTCTGTCCCACTGCCCCTTTGTTGATGGCACTGCAGGGATTGGCATCAGGCTGAGTGTTGTGGTAAGTGTGTTAGCAGAGAGGCATCAGTCATCCCAGGCGCTATCACATGATGTCATATATGACCCTCAAACAGTAGTTCGTGTAGCTCAGGTAGTGACCGTCTCCCTTTGTGTGTGTCAGCTGATAACAACATATTTGTCTTGATAAAGTCAGAGCAGAATGTGTGATTAGTAAAACTGAGAAAAGTGACTGTAGTGTTGGTATAAAAATAGATCCTGAATAGTTTAGTTTGTTCAAATTTAAACCTTTTTATATCTCCATCAAATATAATCATTACTGTTTTCTTGCCATGACTACTTCTCAGCTCACAAACAGGTCATTTACTATCACTGCTATCACTGAACATCACTTGTGATTTAATATGTTGTTTTAAATCACATCTATAAATGTCCATCTTTTAAGCCACAATCTCTCTGAGTTACATTTTAAACTTGCTCTAGTTGGAATGTTTCCCTTTCATATTACATTGACCAATAATTAACCAATATCGAATCATATTTCTAACACAATGGTTCCTAAACTGCAGTGGAAATCCAGGTCAAACCGTAGAACCTTTGTATCAGAATGCAAAATGCAGTAATTCTTGTGTTACATTATACATTTCTATTCTTTTACTTTGCACTCTACATAAACTAAACAGTATGTTGTAAAGTAAGGACAAATCGTTGACCTTGACAAAAGGATAACTTCCTGAAATTCTGTGTCGCAAAATGGGATTTTAAACAGTGTTATCAATGGGTAACTTATCAAAATAAGAGGAGTTTTGGGTGCCAAAACCTATATTTCCTACATATTCATTAGCACTTTATTCCTAAGATTTCATTATCTCACCCTTATGACACAGAAAACTATTTGAGGTTTTACAGTTTAACCACAAACGTCGCTGTAAATAACGATAAATAAATACAACCACATGCATAGAACTTGAAAATAAACATGGATTTTTATCATAAAATATAAACATGAATCCAAATCTTTTCTGCATTTTTCTATTCTGTAAAACAAAAGTTTTCAAGTCTGTATATCGGCAAAAAGATACCTATATGTCTGAGAGGCTCATATATTTATATTCACAGACATGTCCCACTTATTTTATAAAACTGTGTATTAAGATATTTAAGTGGAAAATTAAAGCCTAAAACACCACTAACACTACTGACAGTTGTTCACACTGGCTGAACATAGACTGTGGCTTGAATTTTTCCTGATTTCATGAAAGTAGCTGTAGGTTGATTCGAAGTGAGTGTTGGTGGAGCTGCACTCAGACTGTGTGGGACACGGTCAGTGAAGCAAACACACACAAGAAATCAGCTCAACTCGAGTGAGGAAAAGTGGTAAAGCCCGTTTGGCAGAATAAAAGTGAAAATGTGCTGCTTGTCTCAGTCAGCGTCGTTTTAGTTTTGTGCTCACACCGTTCACTAAAACACGCATGATGACCAAAAGATTTCTGTTCTGTAAAATATTGTGCGATGTAGAAGTCTCGCAGCACAAGCAGATAAATGTTGTTTGCACGAACTCCCCACACACACTCCCTCCAGTTGTTATCAGCCTACATGTGAAGAGGTTTGTCCCTCTGCCAACCCGCAGCTCTGGTGAATTGCCCCTCGAGGATGTTGTCCTCACGTGAGCTGCTTCATGTGTGAGGGTTCACACTGAGGTCAGACACAAATAGACTCTGCAGCCAGTGGGAGGCCGTTCTTATCAGCAACCTAATGTGGGTGTGCCCACCTCAAGATTATTTCAGAAAAACAAAAACATTTTGCAACCTTTGCATATTTTGTGGCCAAGTTTCTTCTTCACAAAAGTTAAAGTTTCAATCTTCCGAGCTCAGACCTTCCTGTAAACGTAACTCAACACCGGTCTGAGTTGAGTGCTGTCAGATTAACGTAAAGATTAAAAGATTAACAAGGTCAAACACACACATAGAAACTCACTGTGGTGCATTTCTCATCCGAACATCACCTCCTATGGAAAATCTGCGGTGAAAAACAGTTAGCTGATTTTACGTTGTTAGAGATTCTCCTCATGTCAGATAATTCTCCCCTCACTGTGTAAGTGGAGCAAAAGATAGAAAAACCCTCGGCCCTGCAGTTGGTCTTCACTCGCTGCAGCTCAATTACTGCAGGTCACCTTCACAGTTTCAGATAGAAAAGCTGCAACCAGCGTCATCACGGTCCAACAGGCAGGTTACAATGGGCACTGCAGTAGTATCTCATAATTATGAAGGCTGCAGCTTGTT